>NC_135662.1:48994570-49208945 GCF_964188315.1 Podarcis muralis | reverse complement strand
AACCACCTTCCTATTAAAATTACTTTGAAGTAAACAGGGCAATTGTTAAGATGTTAGGAGTCCTTGAATTTAAGACAATTAAGTAGTACTGATTGAGATCACAAGTACTGGCTTCGCTGATAAATGGATCATACAAGCAGCACAATTGAAACCCAAGAGCCAGCAGAATGAAATAGTTTGGATTTGGAGGACCTTGGGCTTGCTACCCTGGCTCAGTTGCACTGGTAGAAGTACCGAAAAAGGAGAGCCAGGTGCAGGGAAAGAAACTATCTAAACTTATTCCAAACCCCTTTTCAGCTTGGTCATGTGACCTAGCAACCTGGCAAAATCTACTCAAAATCTCAAAAAAAAAAAAAAAACCGCCCACAAAAAAACCCAACGAGTTTATCAAACTACAGGATTAGCATTGCACAGGACAAACACCCAATAATTAGTTGTAACCAAATCAAATATAGATAGTTTGACTTGAAATGGCCATACCTTTAACATCATGCCAACTTGTTCATAAGCTCTGAAAAGCAAAGCAAAATTAAATCAGTGCTGAAAGTGAATGAATTTAAAGTGTATCATACCAAAGAATATAGGACAGACAATCCTAAGATGCAGGCATCTTGGAGCTTATTCACTCCGCTGCAATATGCAGCACAGAACCAGACATCTAAATTACATGTGCTTTGATTTTTGCTCCATGATTTGGCTTGAAATGGGAATTCATAGCTCTCTCCCATGAGATGATGTGTGGGGAGCTCACTGGCTGTCCACGGGGGGGAAAGTAAGTCCCTTTTTTAAAAAGAGTAAAATATAAAGTAGATGCATAACCATACATCTCTTATTACTACCTAATTTTGTAATATGCGAGAAAACTCACAAGGTACCGTATATACTCGAGTATAAGCCGACCCAAATATAAGCCGAGGCACCTAATTTTAGCCCAAAAAACTGGGAAAACTTATTGACTCGAGTATAAGCCGGTTCACCACACCACAAACCTGGTGGTGGCGGCAGCGGCGGAGGAAGAACAAGCACTCTGAAAGATTCCTCCTCTGCTGCTGCCGACAGCGGCAAAGGTGGAGGAGGAGGAAGGAGCAGCCCAAAAGGAGCCGCTCATCCCCCCACTGCTGCCTCTGCTGCTTGCAAGAGTAGGCATGGGACCCATGGATGGGAGAGGCACAGGGCAGCGCAGCGCCTCTCCCAACTGCGGCTCCTGTGCCTGCCATTGCGAGAGGCGGGCAGCGGCGGCGGGACCAGCGGCAAGAAAAGGCTCCTTTCAGGTCTCTCGTCCCTCTGTTGCCGCCGCCCACCTCACTCGAGTATAAGCCGAGGGGGGCCTTTTCAGCATAAAAAATGTGCTGAAAAAGTCGGCTTATACTCAAGTATATATGGCAATTAGGATTGGGGGGGGGGGAGTATAAAAAAACTGCGCTTTTTGATTATTTGCTTTGTAACTGCTCCAGAAACAGGTTTTGCCTTGAATCTTAATTTTGTTTGCCCAGGCTTAGGCAGAGCAACTGCCTCACTGCTGAATGGGCTTTGGCTCTGCTGCAATTTTACACTGGCTTAACTTATTTCAGCTTGCTTTGTCCCAGCTTCCTGTGCACTGAATTGCTGAATTATATTTAGATGAGTGTCAACCTCAATTACATTTTCCATATACTGAAGAGCTCTCAACAAATTAAAACTGCATTCATACTTACTTTGCAGCATGGAAGAGACTGGAAGTAAATCATTTTGAGTCAAGGATACAAATTATACCATGACTTCCTGAAATAAATACTATATTCAATCCTGAACTGTTTTTAAAGAGGGTATATACTTGAATGCTATTGGTACAAGTTAACATTCATATATGGACCAAATAATTCCACAAAGATAAGACAATCTAGATCATTTCAAAACTACTACTTTTGGCTGTGGAGCAACAGACCCTTCTGCATCATGACAAGCAGCTTTTCTAGCTCAAACTTTTGATTGAAAAGGGCAAAAGATCCAATGGAGATGCAAAAGCTAGTGTCTCAAGAAGCACTTGTCAAGAGTCGTGGTCATGAGTCATGTGGTAAACAGAGAAACTTCTTGAATCCCCCCCCCCCCAAATGATAGAAAACATTACATCAGTATTTCACTAAAAGGAGTATCAGTCCAATAGTCATGTTTTCAAACCCTTAAGCAAAGCAAGAATTAATGAAAGGATACGCTTTATTGTTTTCCTGGCAGAGAGCTTCTTTATAATAGGCTTCTTTTGCCTGATCATATTGTTTGGCATTTTTAAAAGCAACAGCTGAAAAGAAATAGAAAAGAAACCATTAAAAATATATTATGTTCTGTGTTTGCATGTACATAGTAATATCCATTTACTGCACCTCAGAAATAATATTTAGAAGGGAACTTTTAAGAGACAATTTGGATTTTTACTTCAGCAAAGTGATTTCCCTCCAGATCCTGTCAAGTTTGTTATCACATTCATTAATCAAATAATGCCATACATTTCTTGCAATTTTAAAGAAATGTGAATTACTTTTTATTATTTGTATTAATCTTGAATAATGATATGAATCTTAAAGAAAATCACATTTTAGCATCAAAGGCTTTCACAATGTTATGGCTACAACCTTTATGCACGAATACTTGAAATTAAGCTTCATTTCACACTGTAGGGCTTACTTCCAAGTAAACAGGCATAGCATTAGGCTGCAAGAGACATACTTTGGCCTAAGAAGATTAGACAACACTCCAAGCTCTAGCCACTAGGAAATACTGTGCAACCTGACATCTATCAATCGTCTAAGATAACTTCTGGTTTTCTTAATATAATGACTGCTGGGGTTTTTTCCCTTGCCTGGGTCCCCCAGAAATGATGGCTCCCATGAATGCAGAAATATACTTTTCCTAGATATTCTGAAGTGTTTTGCTCCTGAAAAGCCTTTATAAATTAAACCAATCTATCATTTCAAACAAACCCCCGAATATATCACCTGTCTATTTTTACCCTAGGTATTTATTCAGAAATGCATCACAATGGCAGGTAGTCAGTTAGCTACTGCTGCAAGAATACAGCACTGTGGGTTAGAGGAATTTCAACAAGTTAATCCACAAACTGCCAATAGAAGTTAGCTTTGCCGGGGAACATATGAAACATATTTAAGGTTGCAAAAATGAACTGCCAATGTTTTACAGAACATACCTGCTTTTGAATATTCAGTTGCTGCACTGTCATAGTCTGGCTTCCATTTTAATAATCCAGTTTTCAAACTGAAATGTAGAATAAACCAAGAAATAGCAATTTATTTTATAAAAATATACCTCTTTATTGTAAACTGCTTACTTTTCTTACAAATAGTAATAAGAATGATATGCTACATCAATAAGGAATTTGATGCTGCAACTGTCGTACCAGTGATTGCCTACTGTCTAATAATTTCACTAGATGTGTCAAAATGGTGACCAGGTATCAGGTCTTGCAGTCAAACCTTTTCAATTCTACAAAGAAAAAGAGATTTATCTGGTTCAAACATAGCTGGGTTTGGGGGGGGACGGGACATGGATGATCTTTGCAGCTTACTGGTGCCACAGCACAGGCCTCTAGTTTCAATCTCTGACATAGCATAACAGGATCTAGGAAGAGTGGTGATGACCTCTACCTAAGTACTGCAACCAGTATAGGTCGGGTGGCCCAGTGGCGCGACTTTGTATTAAGGTAGAGTCCACAGAGGTTGGGGTGGGGGAGAGAAAGGAAGTACGCAATACTTCAGGGCTTGAACATCCTGGGTCAAGCAAGCCCTATTAAGGGGACGACGCACTGATGACGAGGGTATGCCTGAGGGATGCAAAGTGTTGTCTGCGCATAAGAGCAAAACCCAAAACAAGAAACCGCCCCCCTCTTTTCTGGCGGAGGAGCTCCAGTAGAGCCGCCTAGAGTTGCTCTCAAGAGACGAGCGCGGGTCCGAGAGGGGCTCCCTCCGCCCACAGCTCCACCCGGGGGAAACCGCCCCGTCTCCCATGGGGAGCTGGAGGTGCGCAGTCAGCCACAGCCCCTGCGTACAGCCTCCCCACTCGCCCGCCCCAAGGGCTGGCAAGCCGGCTTCCCTTGTCCCTCGCCGGCTTCCTTCGCCCTCTCCCCCTCCCGCCGCCCCTCGCTCACTATTTCTCCGCTTTAGCGATGTGCTCCAAGCCTTCGTTGATCTTCTGGGCAGCCATGTCGCCCAGCAGGACCTGCAGGGATTCAAGGCCGTGACGTTAGCGGAGGTAAGGAACGCCGCTGCACCCAAACAACTGCGAAGGGCGGAGTCTCCGCGAAGGGCGCTTGCGCGAAGACAGGGTGTTCCGCCCAGGGGCGGATCCGATTCCTTAGCCTTTCTCTCCTGCGAAGGCAATGCGGATTCTGTCAGCATTCCACAAATAGGTCTCTTGAGCGACAGCTTCAGTTAAAAAAATTAAAAATGTGCCTAGTTTCAATACATGAAAAAAGCACTCAATTTTTCAATAAAATGGCTATGACGTTGCCTTTCTTCCCAGACCCTGACAATGCTAGTTAATTTTATCATTTGATCTGCTTCCCAGACCTTTGATATCCAATCCTCCAGTGATAGTGCATTAGTTTCCTCAGTTATATTAGATTGCCATGCTTACTGCTGTTATAGATGTATAGCCATTTTTCTGTCTTCTTATAATACATTAATCTTTAACATTGCAAAAGATTAAAGCAGAACTTTATCTACCATCTCAAATAGGTGACCTACATTTTGGAGGGCGTGTCTGCTCTTGCCATCTATTGCTAACGGAATGGAAATATACTCTGATTTGTGCTTATATGACTGAACTGGTCAAGTGAGTCTTTTACTTCATACAGATTATACTGTACTGTATTTCATTTTAGGAAGGCATCATAGCAGGTTATCTTGCAAGCACTTTATATTTTCCTAGTGACAAGCAAACTAGGAACAAACCAGTACTTAATATGCACTGCTGTACTTAAATACTTGAAACACAATCACAAAAGGTCATGCTAGAAGAATTGGTAAATAGACTTATTTGGTAACATGGGTTGTGGAGAGCTACAATGGTCATGGTTCAGTTCCCACCTTAGCTGATAATCATTGAGTGTTTTGAGCATAGGTGTCGCCAGGATTTATGTTGCAGGGCAGGCTTCATGTTAGCTTAGATTTCTGCCTACAAATGGGTATAGTACAATCAGAAGTCTTGCACAAATACTAGGAAATTAGTACTGTAAGAATCATCAAGGGTTTTGCTTACTGAAAGTGAGATATAAACTCTTGCAGAAGTTTGTGATTGAGATGTATATACATTGACAGCGAAAACCTTTAAGAATTTGACTGTATTACAAAGGATGAGAGAGACTGTGGCCTGGAACATTTAGGATGAAACAACAAAAATTATCTAAAACAGAAACAGATGCAAAAATATATGGATACCGTTTTCAAGCCCAACAATGTTAAATAATAATATATATCCTGTGATTTCTGCATTAGCACTGCACTAAAACTTCTCTTATGTAGAGATCAAGTATCAGAATACTTTTGCTCAATGCTCTACTACTTTATACTTGTACACACATACCCAGATATTTGGGACAAATTACAGGTCCTGGGACATCAAGGGTTCTACTGTAAAGGTTTTTAAAATAAAATTCTGGTTTAACTTACATTGTAACAAATGCTGTCCAGCAGAGGGCTGTATATGAACATATATTGAGCAGTTCCCGGGTATCATTAAACAAGATGGCTCTCAAAACTGAATTTATTTACAGAGTAATTCACTGCATCCTGTTTCTTTCTCTTGATATTTATTGCTTTTATACTACACAATCTATGGAATCAAGCAATGTCCTACAAAAGGTGCAAGATTTTGCTTGTGTGTGTGTGTGTGTGTGTGTGTGCGTGCGTGCTATTGCAGTGTAAACATATGCTTGTTTACTAGGGCTGTGCAGTCAGGATGCACAATTTATGTCTAGGAATCCTCCCATTCAAAAAGTCTGCCCTGGGTCACCTGGCAGTAGCTCCACATCACATCCTGACCCTTCTCTGCTTGGGATAGGAATGGGACAACTCAAGAAAAGTGCAATGAGAAGTGAGGGCTGGGAAAAGTGATCAATAGTTTATCTTGTCCCCTCCCACTGGAGTTAATGGGAAGGGAATCTGAAAAATACAAATATTTAGGTTACAAAAGTATAAAAATACAGTCATAACTCAAGTTGAATGCGCTTCGGGTTGAGCGCGTTCGAGTTGCGCTCCGCGGCAACCCGGTAACGGAGAGCGTTACTTCTGGGTTTCGCCACTCGCGCATGTGCAGACGCTCAAAATGACGTCACACGCATGCGCGGTAGTGGCGAAACACAACCCACGCACACGCAGACGCACTGCCGCATCTTGTGTTCCGTTCGGGATGCGAACGGGGCTCCGGAACTGATCCCGAGGTACCACTGTAAAGAAAAATTAAGTTTGCAAAACAATAATCACCATGTGGTTAGGGTAGATCAATGTGTCAGTGTCCACTTATCCCCAGTGTAAATATGACATATTGGCAAAAGTCGGAAATTGAAAGATAACTATAGCATGTACACGGAAATCGATTTCAGATTTGAGATCAGCATTGAAAGAACATATAAGAAAAAAAATTGTTCCCCAGTGATCTGTCTGAAGTCTCACAATATTGGGTATTCAGGGTATTCAGCAGTGCAGGGAAGAACAGTGTCTTTGATGTAGAGAAGAAGATAAAAATATAGTCATTGTTTTGCAAAGAATTATAGGATCTATCACTTGGGAACAACTACCTGAACCAAAGGCATTCATTTTTACAGCAAACTGAAATAAATGAGTTGTTTATATTAGATACATGATATAAAACCAATGCAATATGTTAGAAGAGAGCTATCTCATTATAAAAACCGCTGCATGAAAATGCCAGGGGAACTTCATTTGACCTTCACTGGTTTCTTAAGTCCCCAAGATACGCAAGATAATTTTGTTTGACATTTATTTAATGACCAGCTTTGATATGCAACATTCACTTGGCCAATGGGTTATAAATTGCTTTTGGAACACTTGTAGGAATTTACTTTTGTTAAGAGGCATACACAATTGAAATTGAAGATAATATATTCATTACTAGAAACTCAAGATCATAAAGCTATAGAGAGATAGAAAGCAACATTTTCATCTCAAGGCCTTTGGGGAAGAAAAAATAACAAGGAAATGTCTTTGTTGCTATTGCAGACTATAGTTTCACCATTCTTTAAAAGGAACTGCAGTCAATTACTCCACTCAAGCTCTTTCTGCATCTCCTCCCTACAACTTCATGAACTGAGAAGAAGGCAACAGAATGCTGCTGGAAGGAGATAAAGAAGTTCTCATTCAGGTCAAAGCTGCAAGATGCAGCAAAAGAGCAAGAGAAATTAATGTGTTATGCCATCTTACAAATGTTGCTTGTCTGGAGGGTTATGATTAATTTATAACCATTTGCCTTGTTAAAAAACACATGTCACATGTAAATGCATAGAAAGATAATAACAAGGCTGCAGTTCTTTAATCATAAATACTGTGATCTGGATTCTTTTCTAATTTCCACAGTGATAGTGGTAGAAAGGAGGAAGAGGGACAGATATTGGATTACAATAATTTAAAGATCTTTAGGAATTGTGCATGCTAAGTTTTTTCTTTTTAGCTTCCCAGACTAATGTACCTCAAATCATGCGTGTAGACTGCATTATAACAAGATATCAGAGGGCACAGGTTATTCTGAATGTGGTATTTGGTCTTCTGCAGAATTCTGAATGGTATGACAAGGACTGGAAGGAGGAATAAACCACAGGGAGAGGGTACAATTGGTAGACAAAGCATCTAGGATATGGATGCAGGATTTCAAACATACCCTCTGATCCGCAGAAGTCCTGGCCAACAGCTATGCTGTACAATTTGGTTGGCACTGTCTGCTTCTCAGGGCTTCAAGCTAAAGGTAAAGGGTAAAGGGACCCCTGACCATTAGGTCCAGTCGGGGCCGACTCTGGGTTGCGGCGCTCATCTCGCTTTATTGGTTGAGGGAGCCGGTGTACAGCTTCCGGGTCATGTGGCCAGCATGACTAAGCCGCTTCTGGGGAACCAGAGCAGCGCACGGAAACGCTGTTTACCTTCCCGCTGAAGCGGTACCTATTTATCTACTTGCACTTTGACGTGCTTTCGAACTGCTAGGTGGGCAGGAGCAGGGACCGAGCAACGGGAGCTCACCCCGTCACAGGGATTCGAACCGCCGACCTTCTGATCAGCAAGTCCTAGGCTTTGTGGTTTAACCCACAGTGCCACCCGCGTCTCTATGGCTTCAAGCTAGATGAGCTCAAACAAAGCTGTTGGGAAGGACTACTAAGGATTAGAAGGTATGCTTGAAATCCTGCTTTTGTATCCTTAAATTGCCTTGCCTACCAACAGTGCTGTGTATGTGTCTCAAATGTATAAGATCTCCTTCATTTGGTCAATTCTATTGCCTCTTTCCCTCCACATGATTGTCTTAGGCACATGTGGACCTACAACTGTGTGAAGAAAGCACCACAGGAAACACCAGAAGTAAGAGCCAAAGTAGATGTGAAATAAAATACATCTTTCTATTTAATGCCTAGGATTTTGTTTTGTTTTTTTAATGCAAATAGGAGCAGGTGTGTAGGGAGAGGGAACGTAATAATTTCTTCCCTGCTGCAGTCCTGCCAAAAATCCCTCCAATGATGCTGGTATTTGCCTTGGGAGGAAATCCCCTGCTGGCAACCCCCACCTAGTTAATATAATTTAAATATTAGATTACTGCAATGTGTTATACATGGGGCTGCCACTGAAGAAGGTTCGGAAACTTCTGTTGGTGCATAATTCAGTAGCCGGGTTGTTCACTGGGACAAGATGATTTGAGCATATAACACCATTCCTGGCCGACTGCACTGGCTGCCAATTAGTTTTTGAGCCCAATTCAAAGTGCTGGTTTTGACCTATAAAGCCTTAAATGGCTCAGGATCGCAGTACCTCAAAGATTGCCTCTCCCTACATGAACCAACCCAGACCCTGCAACCATCACCTGAGGCCCATCTTTGTGTGCCTTCTCCACATGAGGTCCAGAGGGGGGCAACATGAGAATGGGCTTTTTCTGCAGTGGCTCCCTGTTTGTGGAACACTCTCCCCAGGGGAGGCTCACTTGGCACCATTATTGTATATCGAGGTGCCAGGCAGAAACTTTCCTCTACAACCAGGCCTTTGGCCTTTAACTATCTGTGGCCTTTTAGAAGTGGATGGGCTGCATTCAGTGCATTTTCCCTCACTTGGTTTTAATGTATCTGTGTGGATCTTGGTTGGTTGGTTGGTTGGTTGGTTGGTTGCTTGGTTTGTAAGACACTCTGGGTTGCCTTGGACAAGATAAAGCAACTAATAAATTTAATAAATAATATTTTTAAAACAAACAGTAGGTTAAATGCAAGGATGCATTTAATATCAGATCTAGTTTAGCTCTAAGTAGCCATTTGCACAGCAGTATGCTTTTGAAATGGCTGCAGTTCTGGGAAAGGCTGGCCGAAATAACTAGTTCAGATGATATGCCCCTTCAAATGATTTATTTCTGGATATTATTCTTGTGAGGAGCACAAACTGGAACAAATTGTTAAAGGCTGTGGCTGTACTTGTGATAGACTCACTAATTTATCAGTACAGCTTGTGATGTAGCGCTGAGATTGTCAATGGGGAACTTAATATTTCTCAACCTTCTTCAGAGGGTTACTGTAATGTGAGGCAGACCCATGTATGATTCTGCAGTCTGGTACATAGGCACCAGTGTTTGGAACCATGACATAAATCTCCAAGGATACATTGCCAAACACCCATTTATCCACTCAAATGAGGACTAGAAACAGTTTTGTGAAAGGAAGGAAGGAAGGAAGGAAGGAAGGAAGGAAGGAAGGAAGGAAGGAAACAGAAAAGCTTGGGAGACCCCAAACTTTGTGCTGTAGGCCAGGCACATGCAGAAAGCTAGCATTGCTTTCAACTCAAAAGCGTCTGGCAACAGTGAAGAGAAAATGGGCACATCATTTCAACACTGCTGTAGATCTGCTAATTAAAAGAAGTGTACAACTGATGACAATACAGCTGCCCAAAGTTAATCCATTTTAACAACATAGAGAGTGTTTTGACACTCAACCTTTTGCAGCATGTCAGCTGAATGGATCAGAACTTGGCAGGCACTGCTAGAACCTAATTTGCTGCAATGATTAATGTTTTCTTCTACTTTGCTCTTTCATATTTGGTGTATACCTGTGAACGTATCATAAATCAGAGCTTACCTGTCACGAACCAGAGCTTAGCAGTCTTCATTCTTCAAAAATCCAGTAATCACAGGAATTGGCAGCCAAATCCTCTCGCTCTTTAGCTGTAATGAGGCAAATAGCAGTGTATTAGCTGACTCCCTTCTTCCCGATATATAAAAAAATTCACACAGATGGCAAAATCCTACACAATACATTGTGGTTGTGCAGGCATATTTCCTTGCAGTTTGGGAACTGCAACTGGACAATAAAATATTGCAATTTGACAATAAAATATGGTCCATGCAATCCAGAAAATGCCACACACCAATGTATGTAAGTAAGTACGGTAAGTAAGTAAGTAAGTAAGTAAGTAAGTAAGTAAGTAAATACCTGAGATCTCAGCAGTTAATTCTGCACTTAAATCATACTGGTTGTATCAACAAGTGTTGCTCAGCTGATGGTGTAGCTTCCATTAACAAAATGGGGAAGAAAGTCATTTTCAGCTATTTCCCCACCCACCCACCCAGAGCAGATTTAGGGTGGTACAGGGGCTGCAGCAGGGAGAATTAATTGCCAAAAATTGTTTGCCATCATGTTCTGTTGACAGAAGCCTTGCCACCAGACAAACAACACTATTGGACACACCCCTATCCTAAATCTGCCTAAAATCTCTATCTTTACTCTAAGGTACCTATTATGTTTGGGTACTTTGATTTAATAAAGGTTGTCTTTTGTTTCTTTCATTGCAATGTTATTCTTTGTCTTTTGAGGGATGCCTGAGAACTCATTTGAAACAAAAGGCAAATTATAAATCTTCAGATAAATAGGAATGGATATTTTCAGGGAATTTCAGAATGACTTTTTTGCTAACAATTACTAAGCTTCTGAAGCTTTGTACACTGCACTTTTTTCTAGGGCAAAAAACCATGAGGCTTTATTGATGTCATCCTTATAATCTGACCTTTCCTTGGTCCTGGTTCAAACAAAGTACTACAAACTGTTATGGCCTATTTCTGACACAGGTAACCTTGATAATTCAAATTCTTGTGGGCTTGCTTTTCTCAAGGGTTTTTCAAGAATCCACATGGAACACTTGAAGACCCCATTCTTATCGTATTTTTCCATCTATAAGACGCCTCCTATTTGGGGGGGACCCAGATTTAAGAAAATGGGGGAGATGTATCCATGCATAAGACACCCCCTAATTTTTGACATTATTTTTAGGGGGGGGACCTAATCTTATACACAGAAAAATACGGTACTTTTTATTGGAAGCCACTTTTCAGTCTTTATGAAGAAAAGTGGGCTAACAGCTTCTCAAGTAGATGAATAAATAGACCAGTGCATAAATGAGGAATCTGTAACTGTATAACTGCTGTCATTCTGCTGAGTTGCCTTTGCTGGCAAGACTTGGAAAACAAGTTTTTCTACAACACATTGCATTTCATTGTCAAGCACAGATGAGTAGAATATTCAATAAAAGGGTAGCATATGTTAGAGGACTATATTGCTACAAGAAAAATGCCTTTGAGCAGAGAAATCATTTAAAAAAGTTTGGGTGGGGGGAAGAAAAATTGTTCTGGATATGCAATGTTGCTGGCACAGAATAAAAAGCATCTCCACCTGGTTACTGTAATGGAAAATGAGAGATAATGCCAAAGCATGACAAGATGTGTTTTTCTCTGACATGTGCCTGGGAGGAAAAGGATAAAATTGCATGCTATAAATAATGTCTCTGAAGTGAGTGCAAAGTAGTTAATCCTGCCTATATTTCATCTTTAACCGACCTTGGAATACTCTATGCAAACTAATTAATCTGAGCAGTTTAGAAAAGCTAAATCTTGAAGGCATGTGATGCCCCAGTAAAATACTACTGGATTCTGCTATTGTTGTACAGAATGAATGGTGCCTCCTAGTTTGGCTACTGCTTAATTCAGTGAGCTGTTGATAGAATATGACATTCTTTTTTATTCAGTTGTTTATGATAAATTTCTGTGTCGCTCTTGGCAGAAAACCTTACTGACATACCTTCCCTGAAGACTTTCAACCTGTAGGCCTGACTTGACCTTGAGGTCAAGAAGCCTTTGGTATTTTGCCCAAAGCCTCAAAACAGGTCATTCCACACTTGTCTTATTCCCAGATGCCAATAGGGACACTATCAATGGAGATGACTGTAACTGAAGAATGTCGAGAAGAATGTTTGAGTGATTGCAATCAACTTGCTCAACTTAAGGAGCACTTGAGCATACAGTCGTACCTCGAGTTATGAACACTGTGGGTTGCGCGTTTTCAGGTTGTGGACCGCGCCAAATCCGGAAGTACTGGAACAGGTTACTTCTGGGTTTCGGCGCTCGCGCATGCGCAAAAGCGCCAAATCGCATCACACATGTGCACAGACGCAGCGCTTCAGGCTGCGAACGCTGCGGGTTGCGAACGTGCCTCCCGCACAGATCACATTCTCAACCCAAGGTATGACTGTATATATTTTAGCCCTGGCCACTTTTTCATGCCATGCACTCTTACACCAAAGTTTCCACTTGTGTGATCTTAATTCACTAAACCTGAGGAAGGACCAATATAGCTACAGAGTGTACACCTGGCTGGGTCTATTTTACATCTAGTGGTAGGGTGTGATTAGCTGCAGTTACTCAGAATTCAATCCTCCATTGTAGGTGTGGCTATAAAGGAGGTGGGGAAGTCATTTTTATGTCTATTGACACATGTCTAAAGGAACTTTTAAATTTACTCCACCTCTTCTGAAGGCATATGGTGAGATTCACCTAATGAGTCCTGTCAGAATAATCCCTGCACATGGACTTCTGCTTGTGCAATGGAGCTTTCCTCCTCTCCTCCCTCTGTATGCCCCTCCTCCTTTTGGCTTGGTGTGTGTGTGTGTGTGTGTGTGTGTGTGTTGTGATAACTCTCCGAACAGCACATGGAGAGAGGAGAAGAAGAGTGTTCTATCTGGCAACCTGAAATGCTCGCCAGAATTTTACAGAATTCAAACTGAAAATTTTAAAGAATTCAAATTGCAATACAATAACATACAATATAAGAAATAGGCTGCAGTTGCTACAACAGAAAAAAACAACAACATTAAGTGGTCTGCCAAGATCCTCTGCAATTTTGAAGTGGTCCTTGAGGAGAAAGTTTTGGAACCGCTATCCTAGACGTTTGACATTTCGTTATTTGACTCCTAATGTTAAAAAATATTTTATTGTTGGATCCTCCTTCAATATCACTTATTACTAAACAACACAGGAAAGACAAAACACCAGGACTAAAAATTGTCTTCCAGATGTACCCTGCAGTCATGACCAAAGTTGCTAAACCAAGGCCCACCATGGAGACCAAAACCAAAATCAGCAACAATGGGGCCAGCAGGTTCCAGAATATTAGCAGTACTTATTATACCAAAGGCACCATGTTGGCTAAATTTGTTTTAGGCCATTTTGTGGAATTAAAATGAAAGGACACTGCTGGAGCCTGTTGTCTGGTGTGGGTGGGGAGGAAGGAAGGTGACAGTGCAATGCTGGGCTTTGCCTTGCTGTTGACAGCTCCTAACGATGTTTCACCCCTAAGCCTATATTGAAGGGGGGTGGAATCTGCCCCCTTCTCACCTTTAGCTACATTTCTGTAAATATGACAGGGTGGTCAAGAAGTGACAAATCAAAGTGGAATGTCAAAAGCAGCTGTAAAAAGATGCAAAACCACACACAAAAATGAGAAAGATACTGTTGCTCATCATTCTTAGCAGCTGTCCTCATTTTCATAAGGAGCCAAAAAGAAACCCACAACAGTGAGTCATCTCGCATTTGCATCCTTAGCAGTGAAGGATGATAATTTATAGAATTACCATTTTGCATTCTGCATATTGAATATGGAACAACTTCCAGTCACTAGTTCTAGTCCTTCTTCTGTTCTCACATATTAAAGTGGATTAGAATCTCCACTATATGTGTAAACATGTGTTCAAATGATAACTGAAATCCGCTTTTTCCTATCCTTTAAGTTAAATTTTACAAAGAGAATAGCTGAATCACATTAAAGGGAAATTAACTGTGATTAACTTCCATCAGGTTATATTGCAGTAAGCACGCCTACAGCTTGATCCTATGCATGCTTAGTGAGGAAGACATTGGTCAGACTCTACCTTAATAGTGCTTACTCTCAAGTGTTCATAGGATTGAAGCTTTAGTGGGTAAAACAGAATTATGGAAAAAGTAATCATTTGGTTTGACTATTAAGAAGTCTGTAGTTCTATACCCTATGCAATGACAGGAAGAAGGACCCTTGACCTACAATGGGAGATACAAGGTACTGAAAAAATTATGTGCTTACTTTTGACACAATGCGCATACACTAGAAACATGTGGTCTTTACTCCTCAGATGGGCGGGGTATAAATAATAAATAATTATTATTATTTGTATGAACTTATCTGATTACAGTGGTGCCCCGCAAGACGAATGCCTCGCAAGACGGAAAACCCGCTAGACGAAAGGGTTTTCCGTTTCGGAGGTGCTTCGCAAGATGAATTTCCCTATGGGCTTGCTTCGCAAGACGAAAAAGTCTTGCGAGTCTCGCCATTTTTTCCCCGTTCCCCCCCCCCCTTTTTCAAAGCCGCTAAGCCACTAATAGCCTTTTAGCAGCTTAGCCGCTAATCCTTTAATAGCCGCTAAGCCGCTAAATCGCTAATAGCGCTAATCCTCTTAGCCGCTAATGGGGTTGCTTCGCAAGACGAAAAAACCGCTAGACGAAGAGAATCGCGGAACGGATTCTTTTCGTCTTGCGAGGCACCACTGTATCTGTTTGATGAATGGGTATTAATGTTGTACATTTTCCCATGAATTAAAAATGAAAGTATTATGTACTGAAGTTCTCACCCTGGGCCAGCAGGGGGATACTGTAGATAGTTATGCAAATGAAGGATCGAAAGTGACGTTCAGTGATTGGATAGTTTTAGAAAGTTGTTACAGTAACAAGGTACTGGAGCTCTATATAAGCAGGCTGACTGAGCCCTTCAGCTCAGTTCAGTTCCGGCCTCAGAATAAAGAAGAGCTGTTTGAAGAATCGCTGTGTCGTCTGATATGTTTGCCCACAACTTAACAGAAAGAATAACTCAAATTTGGTCATGAAGGTCAGTGTTGCCAGCTTTACAAGTGAAGATGTACTGTTTGTACTATTTGTATCAGCTGTTGAATGGTTAGCCAAGTAGATAGCCTATGACAGGTGCCCCTTTGAGTTTGGTGCCCCAGGCATCTGCATGGTTCATCTATTCCTAAATCTGGCCCTGAACATCCTGTCTTGCTCCTTCAAGCAGCAAGCTGATAGGGGACAATTATCCCCACAATATCTGAACATCGTGAGGAAAACTGCTGGAGTTGTTATGGAAAAGATGACACCTCTTTAATGAAAGTCTGACTCACTCTGTAGGTAAATTCAGAAGGAGGAGTCCATTTACACTAAGTTGTACATGGCACCAGCTATTATTGGTATATCCCAGGACAAACAGCTGATGCAGCCACATCCTTAGAAGATACTAACAATAGAAAATCAGCAACTGGGTTAGTTTTATGGCATCCTACATAACAGCCAATGCAACTGAATGTCGTGTTTTTGCTGAAAACAACTCTTCGTATTATATCTCTCAACAAAGTATGTTTTAATAAAGCTTAATATTCTTGTCTGCATGCTTTTGGCAATGCATGGAACT
Organism: Podarcis muralis; assembly: GCF_964188315.1. Lineage (NCBI taxonomy): Eukaryota > Metazoa > Chordata > Lepidosauria > Squamata > Lacertidae > Podarcis > Podarcis muralis. The sequence goes on along the minus strand of NC_135662.1, from coordinate 49,192,951 downwards.
TGTTTACGAAAAATCAAATGCATTTTGAGGTAAAGTGAGCGCTTTTGCCAACATTTCCATGGCTTTTTGGCTGTTGTTGTTCTGATGTGGGAAGACCTCTTGGCCGCGGGCATAATCTCCCACTTTACATACAGCTGGCAAGTGAAAACAATATCAGAGCATCTCCGTGACACATGCGGCTTTTATACGGCAACCCTTTATACTTTCCTGCAGTTTCCTTTGAAAATGCTTAGAACAACTGTGTCTGTTTCCTTTCATTAAGATTATGTGTTGTTTGAGCCAAAAGAACAGGACAGAGCCCATTAATTCTGTTCAAAATTGCTCTGCCCTCCACACACATTGTTTGGCTGGATACCTCTGTCTCTAAAAGGAGTTTTATCCACTAGAAACCTGTAACGTGTTATCAGCTATTAATTGGAATGTTCCTTGGAGTTACAGGAGATAAAGAGGCTGTTGATAATAGATTGGCCCAACATCACATACATTTTTTAAAAAATCACATTGTCAGTTGCTATTAGACAGGTCAGATCAGTTGAGCTGCTGGATTTATTAATATCATGTATGGATCTATCTCCCTTCATTTACCCAGAAGAGATAGTTTCCATAATTATGGTATTTCAGATTCATTAAATTTATTTCAGCTAGTCTTGTCTCATCACCAGAGACACCTATGAGAATAATCACTTCATACATTTCTGTATTTTGATAAATATTAACCCTGTTAGATCAGACCAAAGGCCCATCTAGGGTAGCATCCTGCTTTCACTGTGGCCAATGAGATGCCTATGGGAAGCCCTCAAGGAGGTCCTGAGGGCAACATCACTTGCCCCACTTGTGAGCTTTATCATACTGCCTCTGGCATAAGTACTAGAACATATATATCATGGCTATTAGTCACTGACAGCCGTATCTGTTACAAATTTGCTAAACCCCCTTTAAGGCCAGTAAAGTTGTTGTCCGTTACATCTTATGGAAGTCAATTCCATAAGTCAACTATGTGCTATGTGAAGAAGTACTTCCTAAATTTCCAATATTCAGCTTCTATTGCTATGAGGGAATCTGCAAGGTTGTGGCTCTGGACACTCGTGAAAACTTAATGTTGCTTAAAGGAAAATGCAGGAAAGACATCAAGAACCAGGTGGACTGCTCACAGTAAGGGCAAAATCAGACACTACTTTAACTGCCTCATTAGCTCCCTGGCCTGGGTGCTTTAGCTAAGAGGACAATTTTTATCAGGGCCACAGTGCACAGAGTGGGGAGGGAGGCTGAATCTTTCACTCCTAACCTGTAATCTCAATCACACACATACTGAAATTAATAGCCATTTTTAAAAGCTCCCAATGGAGCCAGGCATGGTTGCTAACCACCCAATAAAGAAAAATACTCTTTGTCCCATCCTGCCTCCCCTCACACATTTTTTTTTTTCTGAAATAGAAGAAGTTATAGAACAGCACAATCTCTCATGCTTAACAAAAGTGTGCTTATGCATGGGTTGCTATGTTTGGAAATAAAAAGACATACAGGTTTCAGTAGATTGACTCTTCCATCAAGTGGGACAGAATACAGTGGTACCTCGGGTTACATACACTTCAAGTTACAGACTCCGCTAACCCAGAAATAGTACCTCAGGTTAAGAACTTTGCTTCAGGATGAGAACAGAAATCGTGCTCCGGCAGCATGGCAGCAGCAGCAGGCCCTATTAGCTGAAGTGGTGCTTCAGGTTAAGAACAGTTTCAGGTTAAGAATGGACCTCCGGAACAAATTAAGTACTTAACCCGAGGTACCATTGTAATATATTTTAGTTTTGCCACCTGTGAGTTAAACCAATTCTCTATAACTGAAGGTCTGGGAAATGTTACTGAATGTTGTCTCTCTCTCTGTGTGTGTGTTAACGAATATGTGTTTTATAGTCTTTTCTCCCTCACCTTCTCAGGCTCTGCCGTTCCTTTAGCTTGTAATAATGCTAGTAACTTCACCACCCAGGTCTGGCTCTCTGTTTTTCTCCAAATAATTTGTGTTGATAAACTCCAGTTCCACTTGACAATTTACCACTGGAAGAGAGAGAGAGAGAGGCTCAGCCTTTCTGAATGACTAGCATGAAAGCAGCACATGAAAGCGATGTATGTCATCAATGAAAGTGGGCCGCCCTGGCATTTTATTTCCTTCTGGCATTAATACAAGTTTCTAAAGAGTTAAATATACTTTATTATATGCTGCAGGCAATGATTGGTACATAAAGATCAGACCACATGGTAAACCCCCCCCCCCCAAAGAAAAACCCTCCTTCGGGGCTGCACATTTGTTTCTAATTTGGTGGTTAGCAAAAATGCTTCTATTTATGCTTCTCATTAAGGACCATAGTGCTTCAGATCCAGGAAGATGAGGGCTCCTTCCTTCCATTACATTTTAAGAAAAGCAGTATGGTCTCAGAAATGCCTCACTTTTCTTCCTCTTGCTCTCCCCTCCCCACATCTTAGCAGACTTATTTTCAAAACAGCCATCAGTAGCCAAGCTATTAGTGAGTCTGTGAGAAGTGAGTCCTGTTATTCCATTGGTCTTATAAGCAACAACTAACAAGATGGGATAACAGCCCTTGACAATAGTTTTCCAAACATTATCTTTAACACTATGAACTCATGGCCCAGTTATATACTCCAAGGGACACTATTAGTGACATATAAGAGGTAGCTAAGGACCCCACCACCCCTTTCCCACTAGGAGCTGGTAGAAAAGGCTGTGCCACTTGCCTCCAGTATTAGGATTTGGCTCTGTGTCCATCATGCGAACCATGTTCCTTTCAAGCTTCAGGTAGCTAAACTGTACTAACCATGGGATTTCTAAACATTTTTCACAACACCTGTTTGACCTCAGACATTGGGGGAAGGATGGAAGAGGAGGCAGGGCCACTGACAAATTATTACACATAGGATTGTATCCAGTGTTAGTGTTACACAGAGTAGACCCACTGAAATTAATAGGCATGCCTAGTTTTCATTGATTATTTTCAATGGTCTACTCTGTGTAGAATTTCATTTATACAACCCAATATCTAACAGGTTTTCATAGCAGCTTTTTGTATCAGTAAGTCGTCCAGACAGAAAACTGTTGTAAGTGGAAGTATAATATTGTTTAGGTGGTGCAGTGGTACTAAGCATGCACATGGCTCTGCCTCACTTGTCTAATGTAGAATGCCATGTTAGCCTCTGCCCATCTGGTGTCATGTGTGGCAAAATTGGTGGCTTCATTGGACATCTAAGACCAGTAGATACAATTACTCCAGAAGAAATTGTATGAATAATGCTAGATTAAAAGTATTCTAGGTACTGCATGTACGTATGTCTTCAAACCTTATTAATAATAGTAGCCTTACATGCATTTGTTTTTCTCTGAGCGGTTATTATTATACCTAAGATTATCTGCATTTTGTGACTGTTTCATGAGAAAAATTAAGGCTGGGAATGTCAGATTATCTGTAAATGGAGGAGTTTCTTGTGCTGGAAGGATGCCAGAGATGAAGGAGTCTAAAGCATGCTTGGATCAGATAATCAACATAGAGAGAGTGGGAGGTAAGCAACAACCAGATACACTTGGCAAAGAGTTTTACAGAATTTTATCCTCTGACAACTCTTTCTTGCTATTTGGATCTTCAGTTGCTCTACAATATAGTTTTCTGCTTTCTAAAATCAATTACATTGTGTGGTTCTAGGGTGGAGATTGGGAGATGGCATATGCTTCTCTCTTTCTCTCTCAACTTAGGGATCGGTTGACAGTGGTTTGTAAAAAGAGTTGGTGCTTGCAACGGGCTTGGAAAAGAATAAGAGAGACAACACCCAGCACTGGAATGGAAATAGGCCACAGCTTCATTAAATCCCCAAACAGTTTGGCAATAGAAGGCAAGGACCCAAATGATGGATAATGAAATGGGTGGGACAGTGACTGAAGGCAGAGTCCAAGGCAGGGAATTATTGCTCTTATCCAGTCTGGGTGGAAGCACTTGCTCTCAACTTACTTTTGAATTTCAAGATAGAAAGTACTGGAACAGAAGAGAGAAGTCTTCACCATTCCCGAAATCTAGTAGTCAGAGCCCAGCTCTCCCCTTCCCTCCTGGAAAGCAGAAAGCATCATTGGGGGCTAAGGAGGACATCAACCAGCTTTCTCAGGATGGATGAACAGGAGTTGAAAAGAAAGGACTCAAACTTGTTGCCTTGGACCAGGCAACACCTCCTCAGGTGGGGACAGATTCCCCTTCCCAAGTGCAGTGCATGCCTGCAAGCTTCCACCAGAGCACAGGGATTTCACAAGTAACCTTGCTACACTTCACCTTTGAAAGCTTGGTGGGTGGGTGTTGAAATCTATTGGGATAGCTCTATAGCTCCTGTGTAGTCCTGAACTCCTTAGACTCTTGAATTTTAAGCTCTGTTTCTATTCTGCCCAATCAAGCCCTTTTGTTGCCTAGTCAAAAGTTTGAAGTTGTTATAACTTGATGCTTAGTGCTGAGCCTGTATCATGTTTCCAGAATAAAGATCTCTTTCTTACTACCAGGTAAGAGCCGCAATCATCATACTTGTTGTACGACTGTATTTTAATAACACATTATTAACATTACCAGCAAAACATAATGTGTCCATTACATTTTGAAAATTGTTCCTTAACGTTATAAACCATGAGTGTAGATCCACCCCTAATATACAGACTTCGAGCCCTGAATACAGTGCTGAAATGATGCTGAAGACCCCTCAAGCCAAACCAGGCATATTTTCCTCTGCTACTGATCCAGTCTACTCAAACTGTATTTCTAGAGTAAAGGTGACCTCTGTCCCAAACCCATTCACTCCAGCTATGCCTATTTTTCCACCATGCTGCTACTGCCTGGTGTTCTATTATTTCTAATATAGATATGGGCCTGGGCTCTCAGAGCATGAGACAAGCCTTCTTAGGAAGGAAGCCACAACCATTGCTAGAGGAGGTATACTAGACTTGTGTGTGTGTTTTGCCTAGTTTTGTGTGTTTAATTTGTATGGGCTCTGATGCAGAGTATTTATATTTTTATTTATAGGAATTATTTATAGGTCACCTCAAGGCAGCTTACACAGTATTAAAAAAACCACATAGAAAAAGAAACTTACAATAGCTGTGATATTAACAATCCTTTAAAACAGAGGCCAGCTAAAACAAATAAAACAACATAAACATTCCTGCAGGCATAGAAAAGCCATCCATCTTAATAAAGCTCTCTAATAATGAAGGCTTTATTTAAGAGAGGGTGATCCAAAATAAATGAGCTTTTAAAGCCTGCTGAAAAGTTCGCAGCACGGGGCCCAAATGAATTTCTGGACAAACCTGCCCTTCTAAAGACCAATCCATAGATCACAGTCTGCTGTCTCCATTGATGGTGCTGAGAACCAATCACACTTCTCCCTGACTGCAGGTGTTTTGGGGTTCAGCGGGATCTCCCACTTGGGTCATCACAATGAATGTGTTATGGCATCTTCCCTTTTTGGTTCATGCATGAGGTAGGAGACAAGTGAACTGACTTTGTACTATAATTTCTGACATAGCTTCTGTGCCAGGGAGATGAGTGTGTTACAGGAACCTCCATTTTGTCCCTGGAAAGATGGGAAGCTGGAAATATTTAGCTGAAGTAGCTGTGTGTGAGACAATGAAGCATTTCATATTTGAACAATTCATATTGATCAAAACATTTCATATTGATTGATCAAAAGCTGAATTCATGCCAATCAGCAATTATAGATCACCTACTTTGTATACTAAAATGGCAGTTTTCTTGGTGCACAGAAGTCTTTACACATCTAGACATTTTGGTTCCAACAGATATTTCTTAAATTATTAAATTGAATCTGAATAGGTTGATTCAGGGGGTTTCCAGTAATTTGGAAAATGGGTATCACTTAAATTTAGTGTACTGGGGTAAGGTTAATACACTTAAGAATAATATTCTGCCATGAATAATATATACTAAATGGTATTTAGGAAATTTATTTGGGGTATTTCTCTGCCTTGTTTTTCACTTAAGAGAATGCTGCTGCCAGTATCAGAAGGCTGCTTATTTTTCCAGGTCTTAATTTCTATCAAAAGGCATATTTGTTAGCATGTACAGAAGGTTGGCAAGTTTCTCTTGTGAATTAGCCAGCTTGGGTAATTTTAGAGTTGGTTTATTTAACACCTTTATTTTGGATGACAGGGTCTGTGAATAACAAAAAAGAAAGGATCTATAACACCTTCAATTTTTGCAGCTAGAGAGATATTGCTTAGACTGGTGCTCATCACTTTCAATTTGACCCATATGCTCACACTAAATTAATGTAATCCAGATTTGAAGATAGATTATGCTTGTTGTTTTGTTTTTATTATAGGTGTTATTCACATACTGCTTTTTCTTTCTTTTGTTGTTTTTACAGCATTATTCTCCCCTTTTCTTCTTTTTTCTTTATTAAATTTGCAAATAAATAAATATATTTTAAAAACATGTAGGGTGAATAAAACTGCAAGAATTTGATGTAGCTTTCCTCACCCACTGCTATGTATTTTCCCTCCTTTTGCTTTTCCCTCTCTGAGCTTCACTACATTTTCTTGTTTTCCAGCTTTGTTCCAAAGCAACTGTGTAGACATTTAGCTGCTAAAACAGATTATATCTATGAAAAAATCCAGTGCTAATAAAATCAACATCCTGTTTCTTTATGACTATAGTGGAAAGGGTGGTGATGGCATTCAGAGAGAGGTGGAGGGGTGGCTCTTTGCTTTCTGCTGCTCATTCTGAGTTATTTCAGGTTACTTGACAAGCTTCTGAGCATTCAAAACTACACCAGCAGACAATAAAGTCTAGTTAATATCCTGCTACAGGATATTAGAAAGGCAAACAGCTTTGTAAGATTAAAAATAGGATTAGATATGTAGGAGGGTACAAGAATAGTATCTGCAAGTATGCCAGGCTAGAGAGAAAAACAAAGAGGCAACAATCCTTATTGCCGGGTTTAGGAAATAATTTCCTCTTACACTGATAAAATAATACCCAACTGTCAGGTGCATTACGGGGTTGGGTTGAAACATCTATCAGATGATGCCAAGCTTTTGGACACATTCCAGAAGACCAGCATCCCATTTTGGTATACTGTACAAATGTCTATGGCGATTAGTGGTGCAGCAATAAAGTCAAGTTGGCAAACACTAGTCAGGAGTGACATGTTCCTGCAGGTGGGACAGACAGGAAAAAACTAGGAAGTGTAAAGCTGGTTAAGTGACAGGGAGAAAGGTGGGAGGGTGGAGGTACATGGAATCTCATTGGCTGAGAATCCCAGCATTGTGACATCACAGTCCAGAAGGTGGTGGGGATTAGTAGAACCTAAAGGATTTGTTTGGTGTGTGCAATCATGGAACCTAAAAGGATAACAATACTAAATATTTATACAGCACTTAAGTAATAGCTGTCAACTTTTCCCTTTTTTTAAGGGAAATTCCCTTATTCCGAATAGGATTCCTCACAAGAAAAGGGAAAAGTTGACAGCTATGACTTAAGTGTGTTCAGAGCATTTTTTAAAATAATATGAGGAAACAAAAAAAAATGCCATAAACTGATACAAGTCAAGTAAGCATAGTATGCAATCAAGGCAATGCTTTTTCCATTTTTGAGTTCCAACAGGCATTAAGCCAACAGGTTAATAAATCTCACACTTTGATATATCAACAAAATCATTACTAAATAAGATCAGAGCCATACAGAAGGCAATAGAAGACTTCCATTAGGAGGATAAATATCAAACCTGAACTCTGAAAATCTGAACTCAATGGGAGTTACTTCAGGCATGTATAGGATTGATCCGTGTTAGGGCCAGGCTATAGATGAGTTAGGAGCAGCCATGAAACAAGACAGTGGTCAGAACTGATGAGTAATCAGCACCAGAGAGCAAACCTGAAGGCAAGACCTGTAGAACAAGCCAGGAGTTACACCCTTTAAAAAAAGCAAGGCCAGAAACACACTTAAAGCTCAGGTAGGTCTTCTCAATCAAACAAGGATCTGCTGAAAAAGGAAGTCCTTTACTGTATACTCCTTTCTGTCAAGAAAGTTCCAGTTGTTCACCACAGGCGGCAGCGACACAGAGATGACAGCAGCTTCTGGTATACTGGCAGTTGTACATAGCACCATACATTTAAAGCACCCGACTTCCCCCAAAGAATCCTGGGAACTGTAGTTTATCTATCATAGAGCTACAGTCCCCAGCTTTAACAAACTACAGTTCCCAGGATATTTGGGGGAGAGAGAAATGTGTTTTAAATGTGCTTTATAGTATGAATGCAAACACAAAAAATACTAGCAGCACTGGAACGATGCTCTTGATAGCAGAATACATAGTGAATGGCATTTTTAAAGGAAAAAGGCAGTAAAAACTAATACTGTTTGCCAAACTGAAAACTGGATTATAGAACATATATAAATAAATAGATAAAATTACTTTCCACAATACTAAAGTCTTAATCTGTAGTTCATATACACTGTACAGCGAACACCAACAGTTTGAACAATAGGTTTTCTTTCTGTTGTAGGAGACATAAATTCATAGGATAAAAGCAGAAAGAAGAGCAAATGTGAGCAAAGAGGGGGGATTTCTTTATTTTTGGTTCAGAAACCTGGGTGATTATTGTTTGTTGTTATCGGACATCCTCAATGACCCTGGTAGAGATGTACTGTATTACAAAGTTGTCACTTTCCCACGTATTGCTTAAACTTCTCAAAGTCTGCTGTCTCTAGATGGGTAAGGGACATTAAGAAAATTGTCATATGGACTGTTCATTTAGCCAAGTCTTTTTTAATGGTTCCACTTGAGGGCAGAGTTTCACTGCCAGGCCTTGGCCTGTCCAGAATTCCACACCTATCTGGAAGTCTGTTTCACCAAGTCAATATTTCAAATATAAGAAATTGCACAGAAAGTATAAATAGAGATGAAAATGCTAGAAATAGGCAAAATCAAGCTGATGAATTCAGCAGATAAATCTGTTCACCCAAAACTGAAGATGAATTGCCATGTACCTCTGGTGGGTCCTATTTACTTAATTTCATTTTGTAAATAGCCTTCCTACATTACTCTACCCAAAGTGGTTTGCACCCCGTAAAAATGATATATTGTAGCAGTGTACTTTATACATACTAAGTTCATGAACAATTAATAGTTTCCATAGTTCAGTAAGTACAGTAAGCCCACAACTTGTGCTCGCTTTACTTGCCCCATCACAACCTTATGTGGGTCAGTGTGGAATAAATAAATAAATGGAGAGCCAGGGAAACCCACTGCTGTCTCTGCTCTCCATTTATTTATCCCCCCCCCCCACCTGTGCACCCAGCAGGTTTTTCTTGCTTACTGAACTTTTGGGGGGGGGGCTCTGACAGCATCCCTGAGCCCTTGGATGCTGCCTCCCCAAAACCAGGTAAGTGAGACACGGGGCTTTGGGAAGGAGGCACAAGGGCTCTGGTGGCATCCCAGAGCCCACACGCCTCTTTCCCAAACCCCAGTCTAGGGTTGCCAGATGTCTTCTTTTTCTAGGATGCACCCTCTTTTTCATGGGTATGTAAAATGAGAGTCATCATAGTGATCCATAGTTAAAAGCAGAAGCCGGCAAATGTGTCCTCTTTTTTTCATCTTCAAAATATGGCAACCCTAAAAACAGTCTTCCACCTCACAGGGAAACAGTTCCAGGCGGTTCTTGACTTTGCAGAATTTTGCCTTTGCATGTGGACCCCTGGAACCGAACCCTTGCAGAAGTGGTGGGTCCACTATACCTTCAAATCTTGCTAGGCTCTTCAACCTTGGGGCCTCAAATGTGGCTGGGCTCCAATCAGTAGCGGAGCTTCATGCTCTGGCACCGGGGGGGGGGGGGCGGAGAGCAGGCGGGGCGGGGCTGGTGCATGTCCTGGGGGTGGGGCGCGGATCCTGGGGGGTCGTGGTGCCAGGGGTGGTGCGCTTCCCCCACACTCCTCTTCCTCCGCCAGTGGTTCCAACGCTTATCTTCCCTGGTAATTTTATCTAATAACATCTGCAGACCCAAGAACATTGGTCTAGATACCTTCTGGTTCTTGCATATTTACTATGTCAACTAGAGGCCAATGCCAGGAGACTTCTTCTGGGCAGGCTGTAGTTTATATGGCACAGACTGCACATTCCCTGCAACCAGCACCACTTGTGAAGACATCAAAAAGGGGCGGCAGAAAGGCTGCAAAATGCCGGAATGTTCATGGGGTTAGCAAAGGTCCTGGAAGCATTCAGAGGCATTTCAGTCTAGGAACAAAAGTTCTTATGATACTATGGGACCCCATGGGTGTGTGGGAGTGTTGCGGAACACCTACTGTCCTCCTTGTGACTGAGCACACAAAAATGAGTGTGTGTGTGTGTGTGTGTGTGTGTGTGTGTGTGTGTGTGTGTGCTAAGTGAGCAGTCCAAGCTATGTAGGCTGTAGCTTGGCAGAAATCCATAGGCATCAACATGTGCCGATAACAGCAGCATGCACTGCTGAGAGCCACAGGATTTTGCTGGCCCAGCAACCAAGACAAAACATGCAGCCAGGGGCAATGTCCTGTTCCTTTCCCCAGTTCCAAGTCTGGAGCTGGAAAGGGTGGGAAGAGCTTTTGAGTTTGGTCCTGCTGAGGTACTTGGAGCTGTAGAGAAGGCAAAGACTGCCACGTAAAGATGGAGAAAGCTTGCTCCCTCCTGCTGTTGGGAAGTAGGCTGGGGCTTCTCAAGCTTGCCCAAGTGTGGGAACACCCATGGCATGAGAAGCATGGTGAACAAATATGAGAGGAAGTGCCCATTTGTGTCCATTCTGGGGCTGATGGAAAGTTACACTGTGGGTGGAGAAATGATTGCTGTGAAGTTGCACCATATATGGCAGTGAACTGAAGGAGTATAGAATATGGTCTGCTTCCTCTCACAAACAGACACACCATGTGTTGCCCATGACACAACCATGACTCTTCCCATGTGTATCTCTTCCCATATGACTCTTCCCAGTGTATCTGAGCAGTTCTGCTGGTGTATCTGTCATGGTGGCAGCATATCTGGCTTTCCCCTGGCACCGCAGGGCTTTTGTTGAAACCTATGGCTCTACAGCTGGCTATAAGATTGTGTTTTAAATATGACTTATTACTTTAAATAATGACAGGTTTGCCATAGTAAATATCAATTCCCTTTTATCCTCAAACAACATATGGCAATGATCTACATTTATAAATGCATTAAATTAAATGAAGTTACGTTGCCTCTAGCAGACAAATGTAATTTATTTATTTTATTTCATGTAAGCAAATGTGCATACTACTTAATTGTAAATCCAACCTCTAAGCATTAATATAAAATGAACATTAAAATTGTCAATAAAATCTTATGTTTTGAAAAATCAGAATAAAATCAACAGTTAAAGTGACACTACAAGCAAAAATTACAGATTAAAAAACATGTCAGGTTTACACATATGGTTAGGCATGCCTAAACAAGATTTTTTTTTGTAGGCATCAGAAGAGCTCAGAGAAAGAGTACAGTAATGTGGAGGAATTATTATTGTTACTTTTGCCTATACACTTTTGTGCAGAAAATTCAAAGTGGATATAATCAAATAAATGTTACTGAAATTCTTGTATTTTTATCTGAAAGGATGCGAACCAAGTAGTGCAAAGTTCTGTTTCCAGTTGCATCCATTTATGATCTGCTTAGCAAATTGTAGGTTTGAGTGAGGGAAGGAATTCCTACAATACATTTATATTAATCATATGTACATGGTGTATGTGTATATCACAGACAATCAGTGATGACTATTTAAGGTGAAAAGGTGAAGTTTTTTTTTAAAGCTAAAATTAACTATTGTCAATAAGAACCTGTGATTGCCTGCTGTCTCCATACCTATTAGCCAGCACATTTGTTAGTTACGGAAGAGGTGAAGGATACTCTTTGAAGAAAGACTCACAAATTCTCAGACACTTCAATATTTCAATATGGCAACCAGCCAGCTACCATGTTTAAAAAAAATTTTCTGTTTTCCACCAGAGATTTGACAGGTGGCCTTTGCAAATTTTACACATGAGTGAAAGCCATTGTTAGGCTGCTTAGGGTTTTGCCTTTTAAGTTGCTTTTTCCTAGAACCAGGCAAGAGATGATAAAATCTCCTCTGAATATGTTTGGATTTTATCTGTCCTCTGTATTACTATAATGGATTTTATGGCTGGCATCCAACTAAGGCATACTCAGATCCATTGAAACCAGTGGACTTAAGTTAGTAATGATTACCTTAAGTCCATTTGTTTGAATGGGTCTACTTGGAGTATAGTTTAGTCAGCTACCATCCTATATGTGCTCTCACTCTGCCATACTACACACATACATTTGACACAGATATGCTATGCTCTGGGAGGATTACAAAGCTGTATTCTTCCCCCACTCCCTAGCCAATGACCACTGTACTTCATTGTCTCCCCTTAACACCTATTGGAGACCAAAAGTCAATGGTCGAGAACCCAGACTCAGCTATCCCCAGCAACATTATGGTGTTCAAGTTGCTCAGAGGCACTTTGTGAACCATATGGAAAAAAGATAGAGCATATATGGAAATAGATCCCTAAGCCCTAGCTTGGAAAGCTTTGTTCTAGCAGGTCAGCAGATGCAAGGGATATGTAACTGGAAAAAATCACTATGTTAGAGGTCATTTGTTCCTGACATTAGGCTCTATTTATTGAATAAATTTACTCCTCTTAACTAAATCATTGCAAATACATACTATGTAAATGGGGAATTGCAGGATTGGAAGACCACATTGGAATACGCAGGAATTTGTATGTTTTAAGCACATTTAAGTGCTAATAATCTCAGTGGGCTGCTAAACATATGCTTAACTTTCCTGTTGAAATCCATGGAACTTTAAGCTGGGTTGAATATAGAACTTCATTTTCCTCTTTGTCTGCAAAGCTGCTTTTGAGTGCAGAATCACATCTGGTGCTAAGTTAGTTAGTTGTTGATTATTGTACTTGCCATTCCTTTGCACCAATATTTGCAGCATAAATGATCAAAACTGCATTATGATTTAAAAAATCAAATTCAGCAAATAAGAGAAGTCAGTCTGTCCCACTCCTCTCTTCTCCCCACATTTATATTTTAGAAAGAATTTTAATTAAGAAACGCACAGCAAGAGGCTTTGAAATGATCTTTTCTCCTATATCATCTTTAAACACCAGCAAGTAATTCAAAGCTTCCCTGCTCCCGCAAATCTGACCTTTTTTAAAGCTTGCAACACAACAGGAGGCAATGTTTTGCTCAGATTTGGTGACTTGAACTAAAGAAGAGTAAACAATAAAACAATACCAAAATAGGAGCCAGGCGGGTAATTATACATCTAGAGAGGGGACTGCAAAACCAACAGGGATTTATAAAAACTCAAAAGATCAGCCAAAGTTCTCCCTCCTGTCATTTTCTCAAGAGTGAAATGATTAACATAGCTAATGTTAGCAATAACTTGCAAGTCACAAGCCCAGATCCCAACAGTTCTTATACTTGAGGCTTTTAAAAATCTGACAATACTTTGCCAAATTGGACTTGTTAGTTTCATTTATCTTGAAGTCAATGAAAACATCAGTCTTATTCCAAAATGTGTTAGATGGTAAGAGACTTTAGGGTTGCCTCAATGCTAATTGTAAACCACCATAACCAGTATTTTTGTTACTCAGTTGGGTTTCTTAGCTCTACTAAGTAAAATGCCGGTTTATTATAGGCAAACATAGAATTCTGCCCCCCCACCGACATAGGACTGCTTTGAAACCAGTGGCTTCCCAAATGAAAACAAAAGTGGCTTCAATTGTGTGGGAGGTCCATACCATCTCAGCAATGAAGCATGGGAATCTATCCTAAGCTGACATTAAGATCACACTGATGAATATATATTAGCAAAGTTGATAACAATCCTGCGTTTGAGAGGACAAATAAGTCTCCATAACTGTAATGTCTAAGGTTCATGATCTATTTTTAATATTGCACACAACCTACTGTTGGCAAAGCTCATAGCATTCCCATATTTGAAAAGACAAAAGTCTTCAGAGTTGCAATTTTTAAGGTTCTTGGTCTATTTGAATATTTGATGATACTCTCTACTGAAACAATTTGAGATTCTCCCTTTAAGGGATTGCCGTTAAGCGATCACGACAGTGGGTCAAGTTAGTATGGCGCTGCAATGATATACATAGAGCATGACATCGTTCTAGTCTTATAGCAGCTGCTTTACACCAGATCCTTAACATTTACTTAGCTAGTATAGCAGGTAATAGGATCAGGCCTTTAGAATGTACTAAGAAAACCATAGGGCTTGGGTTTGAATATGCCAGCTATTTTGGCAAGTCAGTTGTTCTCATGATACCCAAGGGATACATAAATTTAGTGGAATCAAACTTGTAAGCTGTGGAGTCTCATTACTTGGCTGCTGTTTCATACATTGGGGTCTATGAAATGCAAGCTGTTTACCCCACACATCCATGCAAGGTTCTCACATTGAGGAAAGCCCAGATCACGTTCAATGCTGAAAATCTGGCCCAAGACTCTGCTTTGCATATGCTTGAGCACAGCAGAGCCAAGGCAGGGAGCCTGTTCTGGCATTCTCATCTGGCGGTCGCAGTGACCTCATATATCAATGATGTATTTTCTTTTGAGCACTCATATGCACTTAGTCAGCTTCACCGACCTGACTCAAATTGTTGGCTTGCTTTGCTATGGTTTGGCTCCACCTTCAAACTGTCTGGCTTGCTCAGTTCTAGAATCACTCTGGTTATAAAAGGGCTATGGTTTCTTAACTGGACAAACTACAATACATGTTGGAAAAAGCTGTGTTTCCCTTTAAATAAGCCACTGCTTGACAGAGTTTTTCTTCTGACAATCACTCAGTATGTGGATTATTAAAAAAACAAAAACAAAAAACAAATACACTGTAGATGGAGAGCCCGTCTTGAAAAAAAGAATTGTAGAAATCACAGAGCTGTAGAGTTGGAAGGGACCCTGCGGATTGCCTAGTCCAAACCCCTGCAATGCAGGAATATGCAACTGTCCCACCTGTCCCATCCAGGGATCAAACCTGCAACCTTGGCATTATCAGCACCATGCTCTAACCATCTGAGCTATCCAGGCTTGGATAGTTTAAAGTACTGTACCCAAAGAGGCATCTACTCCAAACTTATTCCCCAAATGCACATATTTACCTACTCTCCAAGGCATATATTAAAACTAACTCTTCCTTAAATAGTGGAAGTTTAATACAGTAATAGGGAGGCAGAAGTCAGTTGACCTTCCACTTTCAGACATGTTGGAATGATGAATGGATAAATGAGTGAATGATGAGTCAATGGTTGTTTCTATTTACAAACATTACTGACATGAGCCATGTTAGAAGCTACATCATAAATGTATCGAAAGAGGGTTGAAGCAAGACTTACCTGCAGTTCAACAAGTGAATGATTTTGTTACACGTTTTTTGCCCCTTCCAATTCTATATTAATGTCAAATATATATGACCCCCCCCCCAAAAAAAAGAACCCACCACTGCAGTTCTTAAAAGAAAAAAAGAAATGTAGATTTACAGGCCAATCCTTCCCACACCCCACTCAGCTTCCCAGGTAACAACTGGAAGAAACCCCAATGCAACATTGTATGAACATAATATACTTTGTAGTGTACAATGCCAGCATAATTGTGTTGCTACAGCTGCATGTCACAATGAAAAAAGTGGGTGCAGAAATCAGGAGGGGAGGGGAACACCAACCAGACATCATTAGTTGAAAGGTTAAAACACCACGGGTGGTCTTCAACTAAGTTGTACTCAGAGTAGACCTACTGAAATTAATGGACCTAACTTAATTATGCTCATTAATTTCAGTGTGTCTATTCTGAGTAAAGATTTAGTTGAGTGCTACTTTTTGCATCAGCTAAGTGCATATAAAATAAAGCTGTAACTCAAAACCCATCCATTATCCCCAATAAAAAGTCTCAAACATCAACCATTGATAATAACGCAAGTGCAGTTGCTGGATCAGACCGTCTAGTCCTACATCCTGTTTTCAGAGTGGCCAACCAGAAACTTATGGGAACCCTGCAGGGAGGACCTGAATACAACAGGAGTGTCCATACCTGTGATTCTCAGAAACTAGTATACAGAAGCATACAGTCTTTGATAGTGGAATTAGAGCACAGCCATCATAGCTAGCAACCATTGGCAGTTGTATCTTCATGGTCTAATTAACATTTAAAACCATTGAAATTGGTGGACACCAGTACATCTTGTGAGAACAAATTCAGCAGTTTTAACTATTTATATTATTTCTAGTTTTAACTATGTGCTTTGTGGAAAAGAAGTGTGTGTGTGGGGGAATAAACCAATTTAATATATTAAAATCAGTTTTAAGTTATCCATGTATATATGTCATAACATGCCCATGCAAACAATGTTGAAATGTGGTTGCTTAAGACTGAAATAGCTGACTGAGGATGGTTAAAAAGAATGGTATTATTCCCTAACCACAAGCTACATTTCTTGCTTTGTATGCAAAATTTCTACTGAGAAAAACAACAACCCAGAATTGGGCGATAGGATATGCTAGGCAAGTGTTGACAACTGGGAAAATAGAACAATCCAGGCTTTAGACCACCAGCATCTCTTTGATCATTGCTAAACTATGGTCGAATGCTGTAGCTAGAGGGGAAAGAGTCTTCTTTTAACTCCATGTTTAAATAAAACAAAGACAATTCTGTACTTTAATGTGCAAAAGATTGAGAATGGGGAAATGGGTTCAGAAACTATTTCTTGCAAACAGATCCAATTGGCCATGTTAATACATAGTCTTCAAAAATACAGGCTTTCAAAAACAGCTAGCAAAGAAACTAGCCAAGAGTGTTTGCATGAGGAAAACACTGATGTGATATTATTATTATTATTATTATTATTATTATTATTATTATTATTATTATTATCACCACCATTCATCTAATTATGCTCAAAGGACAGGTTCTAAAACAGCTAAATAGTGAAAACAGCAACCAAAAATGCATTCTGTTATTGGAAATTGCTTGCAAAAATGTGCATACTAGGCAAAATGGCATGCAAAAAATGGTGCGTATTAGGAGAAATACACACTAAAATACTAATGAATTTTAATAAAGACTAAAAAAACAACCATGAACTCCTCCAGCACAAGCAATCATGAGACATCAGAAGTAAAGGTGAGAGGTGACTCTTTTTTTGGTTCCTTGACTGGAAACAAGCTCCTTTCATCATTTCACCCATGCATGAATATATGGATCTTGTAATCACTTTTAACTTACCGTATTTTTCGCACCATAGGACGCACTTTTTCCCTCCTAAAAAGCAAGGGAAAATGTGTGCGCGTCCTATGGAGCGAATGCAGGCTTTCGCTGAAGCCTGGAGAGTGAGAGGGGTCAGTGCGCACCGACCCCTCTCGCTCTCCAGGCTTCAGGAAGCTATCCGCTAGCCGTGGGAGACCCAGCTCTCCCACAGCTAGCGGAGCGCTGCATTAATCCCGAAGCTTGGGGCGTGCGGAGCTCAGCGCACCCCAAGCTTCTGGGTGCCGGCAAGGTATCCGCTAGCCGTCTAGCGGAGACCTTGCCAGCACCCAGAAGCTTGGGGCACGCTGAGCTCCGCACGCCCCAAGCTTCGGGATTAGCGCTCCGCTAGCCGTGTCTAGGCTGCGGATAGCAGCCTGCTTCCCGGAGCGTCGGGCACCCTGAAAGCAGAGCACCCAGCGCTTCGGGAACACATCCGCAGCGTGGGGAGCCTTGCAGGAGTTCCCCACAGGGCTCCCCACGCTGCGGATAGCAGCCTGCTGCCTGGCGGGTGGGGCGCCCTGAAGCAGAGCGCCCCTCGTGCCAGGCAGACATCCGCAGAGTGGGGAGCCCTGCAGGAGTTCCCCACAGGGCTCCCCACGCTGCGAATAGCAGCCTGCCGCCCGGCGCGAGGGGCTCCCTGAAGCAGAGTGCCCCTTGCGCCGGGCAGACATCCGCAGCGTGGGGAGCCTTGCAGGAGTTCCCCGCAGGGCTCCCCACGCTGCGGATAGCAGCCTGCTGCCTGGCGGGTGGGGCCCGCTGAAGCAGAGCGCCCCGCGCGCCAGGCAGACATCAGCCAGCCCCACAAGCTCGGGGGACAGCAGGGAGGCGCAGCGCCACTATCCCGCTGTTCCTCGACCTGGTTCGGTTTCCCTGACCTGCTTTTGGGGCAGAAATAAAGGGGGGGGAATTTCATTTATTTCCCCCCCAAAAAACTAGGTGCGTCCTATGGTCCGGTGCGTCCAATCGTGCGAAAAATACGGTACTTAATATGTTTACCGGCACTTGTAAGTGTAACCTATGACCCCCAAAGTGGATGATGATGATCATTATTATTATCAAACCATCCTGATCCAACATCTCACCACTCAATTTTTTTTGTGGGGTAGGAAGTAATAGTAATGATTGCCATAGCTAAATAAGAGATATACCAACCTTGAAGTGATTCAGTTTCGTTGGGCATTGAGCTAAAAGTGTGGCAGTCGAGAAGGACGGCAGAAGGCTTAATTCTGATCTCCCCTTTTCACACACTCATTGATCTGGAAAGGATGCTAATTCTAGCATTTTTATTTTTTAAAAAAAACCAACATAGGAGCATGTTACTATGCTTTGGTAAAAGCTGAAGCTTTGCTTTCTGTCTATGCCATAATTAGAGTCTTTCAAGGGTACTGGACACACGGTTTAGGCCACCAATGTGTTGCATCTGTATACTTGGGACATCTTGGGCACAATAGACAGACACACTGTTATTGTGTGTAACCTCTCGCTACTATATTGCCGCTACAAGAAATGTATGACTTCAGGCAGGATGTAGCTAATCACAAATAAATGATGTTTTATTGCCTCCAGAAGGCCAACGAGCTATGCAGCTTCAAAGCTACCACAGCAAAACAGCTGGCTCAGATGTTATCTTAATGATTGTGCATACAGCAGCAGCTGTGTGATTATAGCTGGAATTTTGATAAATGTGTACCTGTAGAATCTACATGTTCATATGCACACACACACACACACACACACACACACACACAGTGGTACCTCGGGTTACATACGCTTCAGGTTACATACGCTTCAGGTTACAGACTCCGCTAACCCAGAAATAGTACCGAAGGTTAAGAACTTTGCTTCAGGATGAGAACAGAAATCATGCTCCGGTGGCGCGGCAGCAGCAGGAGGCCCCTTTAGCTAAAGTGGTGCTTCAGGTTAAGAACAGTTTCAGGTTAAGAACAGACCTCCGAAACGAATTAAGTACTTAACCTGAGGTACCACTCTCTCTCTCTCTCTCTCTCTATATATATATATATGCGCTGTACGTCAACAACCAGCCTGGGGCAGGAATCCAAATAAATGTATATAAGCTGGTGGTCAGGTTAGGCCAGCAACCAAAGAAAGGAAGTAGTAATTGGTAGGAAACTGATGCCCGGTGTAGCTAGACAAATGACCATGGGAAGTGACAGAGAGAGTGGATGTTGGTAAGGAAGGGTTCATCCATACTGTTGTTTAATGTGAACAGTATGCTTCCTATATATCAGTGGTCCATATTACATTCTGGTCCAACAACATTAGGAGGACCACAGGTTTTGGCTGCCCTGCACCAGACCATAGCTTATTGAACTAAAAGACAGTACTGAACTCCCACAGATTTCAAAAGGAATTCACACTGTACTCCAAATCCATAATTGTTATGATTTGTATGCCATTCTTCATCCGAAGATCCCATGGCACTTCACAACAGAAAAATACAAAGTAAGAGTACAAAATACATAATAAAACAAAAACAAGCCAATAACCCTCCTCCCACAAACACATTTAAAAAGCCATAGAAAGTTAATCAGCTGAGCGCCCGGTTGAAGAGAAATCTTTTCACCTGGCACCTAAATATATGTAATGAAGGTGCCAGGCAAGCATCCCTGGGGAGAGCATTCTACAAATGGGGAGCCACCACAGAAAAGGCCCATTCTCGTGTTGCCACCCTCCAGAGGCACACAAAGAAGAGCCTCAGATTATGATTGCAGGTTCCAGGTCAGTTCATATGGGGAGAGGCGGGAATAGGGTGTTTCTCTGTGTCCACAACCATAGGCACTGCACACAAAAACTATATATGCAGTGTACTAGCACTGGATGCCCAAATGTGCAATTAGTAAAATAAATAGAATATATTAGCATCTGAAAGTTTTCTATTCCTACTTTAAGGCTTTCTTTTCAGACTTTCTGGCTAAATCTCAGTTTTCTGTCTAGTTGCTTAACTAGTGCCCAGATACACTTCTTTTGGTAAAGTTCCATGTGGCCCAATTTTGAACTATACATTTGCTAAAAGAGATTTTTGACATATTTCAGATGAATATTCTGTATGCCAATTCTTCAAAATAACTTTGTGTTAAACAATCCAACATTAATCTAGGCTCCCATATGGCCCTGATAAGGGAAGAATGCACATTTTGCTGAAGAAAAAGAAAATGTATTTTTGGCTAAGTAATATTAGAAATAGTGGGTAAGTAATAAAACATGTTGTAAGCAAGTAAGAAGGAAACTACTCATGCAACATACCTCAGTATTTTAACCTTCTGAGGGAACTTCTCAGGGCAGACATTAAGGCAGACATCTTATCAAATTGCATTATACGTAGCATTTTTTACAACCATGTGAAACAGAATCTTAACACACCCACACCCAAAAAATGATGAATAACTGGACTCTGAAAAGAGGCTACAGATAATCATACCATATTGCTTTGGAGGCTACAAGAGGTTTGTGAGACATGTATTGCCTACCTACCTACTTCTGTAAGTACAGATTCCAATCTCAGGTGATTGTCACAATTTGGGGATGACAGAAATTGAATCTCAGAATCTGAACAATATAGTTCATCTCCGTGGCAACTGCCTCCCCATGAGTGTGTCATGTGGTACTTAACCATAAAGGTTTGCTAACTTGGTATGACAATTGTTTTTGAACTTGGAGATCTGCATTTGATCCCCATAGATCCTACCAACTAGCCTTGTAATCGGTATTCTTTTATTTGGTTTCTATCCTGCCCTTTATTACAAGTGATCTCGAGGAGCAGGGGTCATATTGAAATAAAAACAATACAAAACAATACAGTAAAATCAATCAATCAATAAAATATAATAAAACCACCTCACACCTGAGCAGTTTTATCAGAATAGCTTCTTTGGAACAATCTGATTGGCTTAACTAGAATAACTTAATTATCTAAACACTGGTGAAAATCTAAACTTCTTCATG
This sequence comes from Podarcis muralis, assembly GCF_964188315.1. Classification (NCBI taxonomy): domain Eukaryota; kingdom Metazoa; phylum Chordata; class Lepidosauria; order Squamata; family Lacertidae; genus Podarcis; species Podarcis muralis. The sequence goes on along the minus strand of NC_135662.1, from coordinate 49,171,622 downwards.
ACTCAGTGTCCCTTTTATACTTTATTGCCTCCTTTACCACACTCCCCCAATGTACCTCAATATACCACTGCCCTCATCCCACTGCTTCAATGTACCTTTTATACTTTATTGCCTCCCACTCCCCATGGCCCAGGTTACTTACTCTTCTTCGTACCTACTTACAGAATATGCTTTTCCAAAAGTACATCCCCTTTTGCACCCTTCCTCATAAGTAATAGTGGCTCAGATATTTCATCCTCTTCTCACAAGACAAGCTCATCATGCCTACAGTCATTCCAGTTGTTTATATAGGTGTGGAATCACCTGCTGGTTTAATGGCGGTCTACATAGTGTGTCTTGATTTCAGTAAAGCTTTTGACAAAGTCCCCCATAATATTCTTGTGGAGAAACTACTAAAATGTGGGCTGGATGTGGTAACTATGACCAAACCCAAGGAATGCTAACTAATGGTTCCTCATTATCCTGGAAAAAGTGACAAGTGGGATCTGTCCTGGGCCTGTTGTTGTTTAATGTCTTTATAAATGACTTGGATGAATGGATTGAGGGGATGCTCATCAAATTTGCAGATGACAGCAAACTGGGAGGTGTAGCCAATGCCACAGAATACAGAATTGGGATTCAAGATCACCATAACAGATTGAAGAACTGGGCAAAAACTAACAATATGAATTTCAACAAAGACAAATGTAATGTTCTACACTTAGGCAGTACATGTTAAAAGGATCAATGGTCTTATTAGATCACAAGTTTAACAAGAGTCAACAATGTGATTCAGCAGCCAAAAAATTAAAAAACAACAACAATTAATGTTATTCTAGGATGCACCAAGAGAAGTATCGATCAAGGGAAGTCATAGTACCACTCTATTCTGCCTTGGTCAGATTATGCCTGGAGTACAGTGCCCATTTATGGGCACCACAATTTAAAAAGGAAATTGACTAGTAGGAACGTATGCAGAGGAGGTTGACCATGATGATCAAGGGTCTGGAAAACAAGCCTTATGAAGAACAGTTGAGGGAGTTTAGCCTGGAAAAGAGGAAATGGAGACGAGACATGGTAGGTCATTTCTAAATATCTCAAGGGCTGTCACATGGAAGATGGAGCCAGCTTGTTTTCTCCTGCTCCAGAGACTAGGACTCGAACCAATGGCTTCAAGTTCCAAGAAAAGAGATTCCAACCAAACATCTGGAATAACTTTGGACAGTAAGAGCTGTACAAAAGTGGAGCAGTCTCCTTGAGAAGGTGGTAGAATCTCCTTCCTCGGAGGTTTTTAAGCAGAGTTTGGATGGCCATCTGTTATATAAGCTTTAGTTGAGATTCCTGCATGGAAAGAGGTTTGACTAGATGACCCTCAGGGTCCCTTCCAACTCTACAATTCTGTGTTTCTATGATTTAGCATTCATAAGCACTCTGGTACAACTCATCTCAAAGTCCTAGCGCATCGAATTAAAAATAACATGCTGCCTTAGTGTGAGCTACCTGCTTAAACGATTCATTCATTTACTTTCAGATTAATATCTCATGAAAAATTAGCAAGGAAAGAGGTTTGAAGAAGGAGGGGAGAGAAAGGGGTTACAGAGAAGAGCTACAAGTTAACAACCAATTTCTTTGCAATGGGAGGATGTAAAATCCAAAGGCAGAGATAATATTACCTCCCCAGGGCATTAGACGCTTGGTGGTTTAGAGCACATGCCTTTGATAATCAGCATCAGTATCTCTTTCATGTCACTGAAGAGAAAGTGGGCCTCTTCAAAGAGCCTAATTCAGAAAAGGAATTGTTAAACAGGCCTGACTGGGTTGAGCAGTGCTGGAAATGAAGAACCCTGAAGGGCAGGATTAGATAGGAGGTCAGCACTCTCAGGCCACGCAAAGGAATAAATTAATAGGCGTCTGTGTTGCGTCTAAGGTTTTGGGAGGTTGTCATAAAATACTCACAGAATTTCTCTCTCCCCCCCCCCCCCGACCTCTCTCCCTGCCTTCCTCTCTCTTCATGTGTTTTCATAATTATTAAGAATTGTACCTTCTTGTCAGAAAATGGCATGAATTAGTTGGTGGCCAGGAGCTTATTGGCCTTAGCCTTTGAAGTGTCGCTACAGAGCTTCAGTTGTATAACCTTATTGATTTTTCTTTAATCTGGACTTTTTCCTAATGTTAATCCTCCAAAAGATATTTGTCCTTTATGTAAGACACTAGGCCATTTCAAAGAAGGGCAATATTTAGTTTGACATTATCGGACATAAGTGATGGCACTAGATGAAGAATATAATAAGAACCACCCCCCACCTGCTGTTGCTCCCACACCCACTGGCAGAGGCGCCAGGTTGTGCCCAAGATTGAGAGGGCTCAGCACACACTGCACGTGTGACACATTGTCTGGAGGAGCCAGCTGCTGAAGCTGCAATGTGCAACGTGCAATGCCCGTAACTGCACATGCCAGGCCCCCTCAACACTGAGGGGGCTAGACCCCTTTCCAACAAATATTGAGGGGCCCAAAGACACCTCGGCCCCCTAGAGTTGGCACGCCTGCCCACTGACAACTAATATTCTGCAGCGAACTACTTATAGGGCATGGAAATTTCACAGGCGTAATAATCCTAAATACCAGCTGGGGAACAGTGGGGCAGAATAGAGCTACAGAACCAGAACTGCCTCCCAAGCCCCAGGGCTTGTGTTGCCAAGGGAGGAAATGGGGGGTGGGGAGAGCTTTTTTCGTTCCAACAGCTCCAGGCTGGCACATTCCCCGGAGCCCAAGGATTGGGTCTCTTAAGAGAATCCACACTTTGGATCCAGCAGGTCCCTAGCCTCAAACACCCCATTTCAGGGCTTTCTTGCAGGCTACTACTAAGCCTTAGAATTGCACTATTAGTCATCATGTTTAATAGCTACTGAAATATGGTACCTGTCTTCTATGAATTCCAGTAATTCCCTTCTAAGCTATCTAAATTAGCAGCTATGATTTCAATGCTGTTATAGAAATAAATAGGGTAAACCTTTGGTAGGTCCAAAGGCAAGTTAGAAACAAACATTCATTCAGATGAATTTAGAGGTAGAGGGATTAATAGAAATTTGGTGAATGTTATAACTTATTGAGAAGTTTTGAATATTTTATTTATATTTACAAAATTACTAGGCTAGAATAGATTACTTTTTGCTACAATAGAGAAAGAGGCTTGTGCATGGCTAATGATTTCCTTCTGATCATGCCTCTGTGGGAGTGGTTCCTGCATTAGGGAATAAATATAAATCTAGTATCTGGAGAGAGGATCCTATATTGTTGGGAGACAGGCATGTTGTGGCTAAGAGAGATTATGAAGTTATGTTATTGAGATCTAACATAACTGAGAATGTGAGTCACAATATGCACTGGGAACTGGGAAATACTGCAGACCATAGTGAGCGGGAAATTTATTTCTGTAAAAGCTCATAAGAAAATGCTTAGAGGAGATTATATTTTTCAAAAGGGTATTAATTTATGACAAATGGAGGAAATTAGTGTGTTGTAGGAAACAATAGAGCATGTTGTGCAAGTTATTCCAGCTCTTAATATTGACATTTAATAGTTCATTAAAAATGGAAAAGAATATTGTGATTTGGGATACTGGGGGGAAAGTTCTGGGTAAACAACAAAGGAACTGAGCAGCTGGTCTGTTGTGGGAAATTCAGGGATTTCTATATCCAGAAGAAATCACGTATTTGAACTGTGTATAATTTAAGCATTTTGTGGGTCAGCCTATAAAATAGTTAAATCTTCTCAAACTCTAGCTAGAAAGATGCAAAACGAGAGCAGTTGCTTATCCTCACTTAAAAAAAAAATATAATCCTCAGGTGCTGCTTAAACATGTTTTTTAAAAATCCCTACAGAGAGGGCACTTGCATATATCCAAAAATGTGCATCACACATGTTCAGAATCTTATAACGATGACTGCATACATACTGCTTTTTCATTGGGAGATACATCCTCTGAGAAGTGATCACTGGCCACAGCTTTCTCGGCATATGTACAGTGACTGGAAATATCACCATAACCCCAGACATGGGACTGGCAGACATGCTAAACTACACATGGGCTGCATCCTGCAGATCAATCAATCATCTTATTTGTGTGCCACCTTTCCAAAGTTAAAACCATGCTCAAGGTGGCATACAACATGAAAAATATATAATTACAAACATAATAAAAGTAGTCATAAACAATAAATTAAACATCAAAAAGTACGCAACCAAACAGAACCATTGCCACATAAATCATAAAATATAAAATAAAGATACAAAAAAATAATATCAATACCCCCCCAACAAAACCCATACACAATGCCCCAGACCAAGAGTCTGTTCAGCAGGCTTAGCTTTTTGTAGCTAGAGTCACTCAGGGCCCCACCCTCCTAGGCCCACATCATTCATATCCTGAAAACCTGGGACATCCCATTACAGTATTTTGTATGCGAGTACAGTGCCCATTTGGCATTGATCTTGAGCTGCAATCTTGCCCTGAAAAAACAACTTTTTCCCCCAGAGACACAATCTCAAATGGGTCATGTGACATGGAAGATTCATCCCCAGGTTTTTCACCTCAGTGGGTTTGAAGGATACGCAGGCCAGGTGGGGAAAGGCCTGCAAGGCAGGGAGCAGTTCCAGGACTCACAGCCAAGATGGTTTGTGGAAATGCCTTCTTTGCTATATTGCACTGTGCAAAGTGAGCTCAAGAAAATATTTAGAATCTGGGGACTATTCTCAGAACTTTTGCTGCTGAATGGAACAATGGGAGGTGGTGTCCAAGAAAAAGCAAAAGCTTGTAAGATACTGAATGGGCCTAACTACCTCAGAAGATATTGTTGGCTCTCCTATCTATGTGCTTGTTCTCCCTGGCTTATCCTCCAAATATCCTGGATCTGTATTTAGTGTGGGTATTCTGCACAGAAAGAGTGTGATTCTTAAAGGGCCATCTATCCAGATCTGTCCTGACTTTACAGCCTTGTTTAGCAACCCTGGTGCATTGCAAGCAGTGATGTTTTGCAAGCATAATTTGGTTCCTAAGCCTTATTATTCTTTACATGTCATTGCCTTTACAAGAAGGATGAGCTGCAGCTCAAGGGGTGCTGGCCTTGTAATGCACTGGGAATATTAATATTTTCCAGATTTAAACTGATTCATCTGTGGAACTTCATGTCTGGAAATTAATTTTTCATGTGTATATTGTGAGTTCCTAATTTTGTTTAATTTTAAACTCTTTATTGCCATCTGTTCCAAGTGGGCTGTTTCTTGGCATTTCTCATCAGAGCTGTTGCGTGCAGATTAGTCCTTGAAGTCTGTGGCACCATCCTTACCAAATGAAAGGGAGGAATTTCACCCCCTAGACAGAGGGTTCTTTTTCTACAGCAAGAAAAGCAAAACTTTGGCAAGCAGCAACTTAAAAGGAAGAGACTTTTATGTTGTTGTTAGGTTTTTGTTTTGTTTTGGGGGGAGGGGAAAGGATACTCAGCTGAATTACAGGGTGTTTTGTGTTATTTTCAGTGCATCTTCTCCCAACTTTATTTAGTTCAGTGACTCATGTTTCCTTACCAAGGTTAACCAGTGTGGGGAGAGGTATGTGTGTTATCTTAGCTTTTCCTCTACACCTTCCCATCCTTACTCAAAGTATCAGATAGCTACTGAGATACATCCACTGGCTTTCCTTGTTATCATCGGTGTCCTGGTTTACAATTCTGCTGTCATGATTTACTATTAATTTTGATTAAACCTTGACACTTTTCAGCTGCCAATACAACTCATATCCTCACAGCTTTGCATCTCTCTCTCTCTCTCTCTCCCCTCCCTCCCTCTCTCCATCCCCTTTCGCCTCATGTAAGTTTTTACTCCCCATCTTTGCATGTTTCCCGTTTCTTAAAACTGGATATGTCCTTTTGCATTTGTTAATAGCCATTCAATATAGCAAGAATATTTTCCAGTACAGTGGTACCTCAGGTTACATACGATTCAGGTTACAGACTCCGCTAACCCAGAAATATTACCTTGGGTTAAGAACTTTGCTTCAGGATGAGAACAGAAATCGTGCAGCAGCGGCACAGCGGCAGCGGGAGGCCCCATTAGCTAAAGTGGTGCTTCAGGTTAAGAACAGTTTCAGGTTAAGAGCGGACCTCCAGAACGAATTAAGGACTTAACCCGAGGTACCACTGTATCTATTCCTTTGGTTTCTGTTTTAAATTCTTTCTTAATACCTATCTCTAATGTATAGCTTTGCTTTATCTGTCACTAGCAAATCACACACACTGTCTCTAGAAGTGAAAACACTTGTTTACCACTGGTTTGGGAAGCAGTGAACACATGATGTTAGCCATCCATACTTATCCTGTTTCTATCCTGGGTTTTTTAAATATGAAATATTGTATTTTGGTGCATCTTTTTCCTAAACCACCTTAGATCTGAGTTGAGAATAAGAACGGCTGTCTCTCTCTCTCTGCCTCTAGCCTCTTCCTGAAGGAAGCCCTCCTGGGAAGCCCTTGCTTTGATCTCTTCTCTCTCTCCAGCCTTCCCTCTAGGGAAGACAGGTGATAAAGCAGAATGAGAAATGCTTCACTTATGACAAATTGTCAAGGCAAAAAAAATAAATTGCTGTGCTCAAAGCAACAGGCAATTGAGACATGGATTGTCACACATGGTGTTTGTGCATAGTATATTGCATGTGCACTTTGGAAAATTTATAGCTGTCGGAGGCTTTCCACTCAGTGGCATCTAGTGACATATAAAAACACTACCATTCTCTGAGTATTCTTACATGAGATCTTTTTAAATAAAGAAAGAAATGCTCAAATGTAAAATTGAGGTGGGCAATTGGACCAGAAGATACAATTCAAAATTTTAAGAAGATACAATTCCACCATGAAGTTATTGGGACTTTAGCTTTTTGCTTAAATCCCACTTATTTCAAGAGATTGTCCAGGTGTGCGTATCTCTAGATTGAGCTGATTCATATTTTGTAAGTTGTACTGTGACATTGCTATTTATTCCATTTTCTTACAGCTTTTTCGTTTTTAAAGAGCTTTTGCATCTTATTTATGTTGTTGGGTGAAGCTTGCCCTAACAGCATTTTGGTTGATGGAAGTCTCTAAACCAAATACTTGTCAGTTGCTGTTTATGATGGCATTGCCAGAGTTGAGCCGTGCAGGATGCTGCTGCTTCCCTTCTTGCATGCTTAATATGCCACTGTTAGCACATAAGCAGAAGACCTTTATTATTATTCTTTTTAGATGAGCCTCTGATATGTTTTACCTAATATGTTTTTACAAAGATGTTGTATTATGATGTTTTTCTGTTGCTTATTTTGTGGTTAGATCTGTTTTTCCATTTTGTTGTGAGATATATATATATATATTATGAACTGCCTTCAGCTTGATTTCATCATAGAACAGTGGGATAGTAACATCCAAGTAAATAAACAAGCTCGGCACAACAGCTTTCAAGGATAAGTGAGATGTTCAGTGAGAATAATTGAGAAATTCATTAGTTTTATGTCCAGTCACAACATACCCGGCTGATCCAATCAGATCAAAATTCTAGGGCTACTAGAAAAAAGTTACAATATATTAGGAAATTATTATTGTTTAAAGTAAAAAGTACTTTTTTAAAAAGGGGAATAGTTTGTCATATATGTATCTGAACAACTTGATTTTAACATGAATGAACTATTTTCTTTGAGGCTAAAAGGCTGTGCCTTTAATGTTTTCCATAAAGATTGCTATTTCTTGTTTTTATCACTTGCTGGCATGCCATAAAGGCATTTTAGCACCTCTTGCTTCAGATTAATGCAGAAGATTACTTTAAACAACAGCTGATTTTAATCACGTTAATATCAACTCACCCTCTCCTTTTATAAATAACATTTTAAAACACATTTGTATTATTTTCAGCTCAGTATTTTCCAAACAGTTAAGCTCATCAGAGGCAGCATAGACAGAAAATAGTTTACTTTGTTTACTTGATGATTTTCACCTATGAGTGGTATCTGGCTAAGTCAGACCCATGCACGTCCAAGCAAGACCACAAAGCTGGATGGGATCCAGCGGGAAGGTAAACGGCATTTCCAAGCGCTGCTCTGGTTTCGCCAGAAGCGGCTTAGTCATGCTGGCCACATGACCCAGAAAAACTGTCTGCGGACAAACGTCAGCTCCCTCGGCCAGTAAAGCGAGATGAGTGCGGAATTCCAGAGTCATCCGCGACTGGACCTAACGGTCATGAGTCCCTTTACCTTTTACCCATTTCTGGTTGGTAGGCAATTATGGTCCCTCAATGGTCAGCCACCATCTCTGGCAGACAGGATTTCAATGAGCAGGACTTCCACCCATATTGCAAAATTTAAATGGGCCAATCAGAGGCCCACTAGTGTGCGGAAGCATCCCTGGCAGACTGTGAGCTGGATGACTCCACTCCGGTCTGCCAGTGATGCTTAAAAGCCAACTGCACCAGGGTAGTATATAAATTTAATAAATAATAATAATGATACCTTTCAGCTGCATGATAATACAATTCTACTACTATCCCCCATTTCTTGCAGTTTAGTATCTTAAATAAGAGTCAGACCACTGGTCCATCTAGCTTAGTACTCTTCACATCACAGAAGCGGATTTTTTTTCATCTCTAACCCTATACAGCCTGGTAGCAGCTGTCCACACATGAATCTTCCTGAGCTCTACCTAAAGATACCAGAGATTGTATGCAAAGCATGTACGCTATCACTAAGCTATGTCTCTTCCCCCACGGATATGATCTAACACTGTTCTCACTATCAAGAGTTGTTTAGGGAAAGTGGTTGATTGATGGTACCACCAACTGTATCCAAGAAGCCTATTTTATTCAACTTCCATTCCCAGAAAACCAGACTATCAGTGATCTAAGGTCAGCTCATTCATCAGATCATAAGTTGCTTGTCAGGTTCACATTTATAACCAACTACTAGTAACTCTATTAGGATGGAGGCTTTGCTCAGCACCTACCAAGACTTTCAATGCTTTCAGCCAATTTATGGATTATGCCTCTGGTGGAGGAGGACACACTACGTGGCAGGAAACCACAGTTCACGAATGAATTCATAGGGATTTAACTGTTGAAGGACTGGTGAAAGTGATGGATGTCCCCACATACACAGAGCAAATTATTCAAATTGCCAGTATAGTCACATCATACATAGTTGCTAACAATGAAAAAAGTAGTTTAGCAGTAGTAGTAGCTGCAGTTCAGGCAAACATTTTTTTGAGTGGTGGCGGGAAACAATGTTCATTACAAACCATGCATACAAGCTGTTAAACCTATTACGAAGTGACTGGCACATTCATGATACACAGTGGAAAGTCTAAAACAAAAGTAAAATGTTGTGGAAATCACTTTAATAGCATGCAGATGAATATGATGGTCTGCATTCAGACCATTCCAAAACAAAGGTGAAATAACAAATTACAAAATATGCTACAAGAAAAATCATTGAGCTTGTAATGCTTACCTATACTGTATAATCAAATGCCATTTCTCCAAGAAGCTCTTCTCTAACTCAGAATGCATGAACAGTCACCATTCTATAGGCTAGGACCCTCAAAGCCACATGCTTTTTGGGTAGTGTGTATTGACATTTGTAACATTAGCTAAGGTCTGTATAGTTAAAGCTATGGTTTTCCAAGTAGTGATGTATGGAAGTGAGAGCTGGACCATAAAGAAGGCTGATCGCCGAAGAATGAATGCTTTTGAATTATGGTGCTGGAGGAGACTCTTGAAAGTGCCATGGACTGCAAGAAGATCAAACCTATCCATTCTTAAGGAAATCAGCCCTGAGTGCTCACTGGAAGGACAGATCCTGAAGCTGAGGCTCCAATACTTTGGCCACCTCATGAGAAGAGAAGACTCCCTGGAAAAGACCCTGATGTTGGGAAAGATGGAGGGCACAAGGAGAAGGGGACGACAGAGGACGAGATGGTTGGACAATGTTCTCGAAGCTATCAGCATGAGTTTGACCAAACTGCGGGAGACAGTGGAAGACAGGAGTGCCTGGTGTGCTCTGGTCCAGGGGTCACAAAGAGTTGGACATGACTAAATGACTAAACAACAACAACAACATTTGCTAACACATAACTTTCAATAAAACTCATGACCCAGACCAGTTAACCAAGCAGTCTTTTATTTGATGAATATTTTCTCTGCTGTGTTATTATAAATATTTGTAAGCCCCTCTGGGAACTTTTTTAAAACTGAAGAGCAGGATACAAATGCTTTAAATAAAATCTGGGTCATTTCTTTTGCTTGTTTCTTGCTGTGTGTGTGTTTGTTTGTGTGTGTGTGTGTGTATGTGTGTTGGTACCCAGCCAGCTCTAAAGCACTCTTTATTTTGGAAGTGTATTTGTCTGGAGGTAAGGTGGCTGAGCTTCCAGGTAGCTCCCTGCTATGGCAAATGTGTGGGATGAGTGCAAGGCAAATGAAACCAAGAGAACAATACAATAATATGCCTGTGTGCAATTCCGCATGTATGAGCCTACATTACAAACTGAGAAAGAACTACAAGCCATTTCTGAATGCTAACCAAAAAAACTTATAAACACCAAGTCAATACTGAATCAAGCGGAGGAGAGTTCACCCATCACTAGGCAAAAATGTGCAAGCTGATGCTTAACAGCTTTTAAATCAGCTCTCAAACACCTTTAAACAAGCACCAGGAATGGACAACAAATGAGCCAGATGCAGCCAAAAAGGTACTTTCTCTACAGCCTGCAGGGTCTGTCATTTCAAAATAATACAAGCTTCTGCAAGCCAGAAGAGCAGAAATGCATTTGAAAACAATATGATTACAAAAATACCTGAAATATTAGAAACAAGAAGTTGAATGAAAATTCTCAATTCTCATGTGGTTTTCAATTCTCATGTGCTGTTAAATTTAATTATCTATTGTCTTTAAGGGTAGGCTTAAAGTAAAACATAATAATTACTTGAGATTCTAATCTAGAACATAATAGTAGCAGTAATGTTTTAGCATTACAGAAGCTTAATTGGAATAACGGCCAAAGTATAGCAAATTAATGTTGATTAACACTATGACAAATAAAACAGTTCTCTCTCTCTTGTTCACTCTGGGATCCAGATAGATACTAGTTATTATACTTTATTTGACAAAAGTCGTATTTCATAACTGTGTTTTACTTTGGCTTGGTTAAAGTAGCTGTGACTTTTTCTTAGGGAAAATAGGTGTTGGAGCCATAAGGTCTGCTACAGTCGCCAGCAGACAGCATATAAAAGAGTACTAGAGATTATACCGAGTTCAACATTAACAGTATGTTAAAGAAATGACAGTAAATTCTTAATGGTGCCATAAGAGGTAGAGTGGAATCATTTTGTACTGCAAACATGTCTTCCAGAGAAAATGTCCCAACATTAAGGGGAAAAAAGATAGCTTTCAGCTGTTATTAAATAAGAAGCTAATGTTCCATTTCTTCTGGGAAATTGGTACTTTCTCTTTAATGGGAATGAAAAATAAAAAGAAAACAGAATTTAAGTATATGCATAGGTAAGTATATGCATAACAAACCCTACAAGACCATTTCTTAGGTTTAGCATCCTGTTGGCTACCCACAACCACCATAATTGAGTACTGCCTAAAGTGGCCGTCATTAGTACACAAGGTCACTCAAAGGTCTGCCCCAAAAACATGATTCACATGTGAGACAAACCTGTTTAAAAAAAATAATTCCTGCCTCAAACTAACTAATGAAAGGCAAGAGCAAGGAATGTCATTTTCCCACTGGAATTCAGTATTGTGCTGAGGTAAGAGACAGAGGAGCTATTGAAGATCTGAGATAGCTCTCCTCCTGCTCATCTTGGATTAACACAGGCATGAGCCAAGTATTTCCCCTCTCTCCCCCCAAATCAGGAATAGCTCAGAAGGATGAGACTTCCATAGTGTGCTATTGCTTATCACCCCTAGTTTTACCTTCAAAATAGCCATCTTAACAAAGCAATGGAAAAACATCTGCCGATACCTGTATTTTACTATTAAAATAACTATTGAACTGGGAAAGCTGCCGAGCTATAGAAAATAAATCCTTAAACCTTAAAAATGGCACTGCTGGATCAAACCAAAGGCCCATCTAATCCAACCAGGACATGGACGCAACAACACTCTCCTCACTTGGAATTTCCAGCAACATTGTGGCTAGTAGCCATTGATAACTTTATCATCCATTCATTCATCCAATCCTCTTTAAAGCCATTGAACTTGGCGGTGATTATATTTGTTGCATTTAGAGACACCCGCTGGGACGCGGGCGGTGCTGTGGGTTAAACCACAGAGCCTAGGACTTGCCGATCAGAAGGTCGGCGGTTCGAATCCCCGCAACAGGGTGAGCTCCCGTTGCTCGGTCCCTGCTTCTGCCAACCTAGCAGTTCGAAATCACCTCAAAGTGCAAGTAGATAAATAGGTACCGCTCCGGCGGGAAGGTAAACGGCGTTTCCGTGCACTGGCCACATGACCCAAAAGCCATACGCCGGCTCCCTTGGCCAATAAAGCGAGATGAGCGCTGCAACCCCAGAGTCGGTCATAACTGGACCTAATGGTCAGGGGTCTCTTTACCTTTACTATTTAGGAACAATAGGAAAATCTTACATACAAAAATTGATGCTGGGTAATGTGACTAAAGGTAACTAAGCTCAACTGCTATTTTTAAAACAATTCTGGCTCTACTGTAAAATATGGACATCTTCCTGAAGACATATCACAAATACTTCACTATTTAACAGACATTTTATATATACAGTATATAACTCTTCACTTACAGTTCTGAACAGCTGAACCAAGTTTCTTTTTTCAATCTCCAGAATCTGTTTGATGCAAAATCCTGCACAAGGGAAGGGGGAGGGGGAGAGTACAAACAGAATGTTCAAGTCTATTGAAGTATCTTTTAAAAAATAATCAAGTTGAGAAGTTCAGCTTTTTTAAGAGGCCACATTTAACAGTCAGTGTAATCAAACACAATCTTCCTTCTGTGTTTTGTGTTCATAAACCTTCATGTGGAGGCTCTGAAACGAAGCCAAGGGAGAAAATGTTAGTCCTAACTGCACTTTAAAGTTGACCATTTATACTGCTAAATCTGCACTTATGTGGAAGTTTTTATAGGTATCCTGGCTTTATGTGACTGAACTGCATTTTCTCTTTAAAAAGGAAGGGGGTGGGGAGAGAGAGCTTTCCCACATGTTAAATGTTTTGGATCAGATATCCTATTATCTTAGTTCTCTTTAAAATATCCTCAGGTTGCTCCATATTGAAAAGCTTTTGGAATATGTGGGTGTCAGATAATATAAACAGCAAAGTCTACTCAGGATGCAAACTTTCAATAAAGTTTCTGAAAAGTGACTGTACATATGTGTTGGATATCCAAAAAGTTGCATAAAAGTCTTGCCCATATAGTTGCCAGCTGGCAAGGTGCTGCTCCTGTTATTAAATTTATCAGTCAATCCTCATGGAACTCTGGACAATTGAATGTTCAAGATCAAACTCTTCAAGCTTCTAAATATAGTCATTGAAAAGGGTCTGGGTCCAATAATACAGTGTCATTCCTGGATCACTTTTCAGTGCAATCCATTTTTACAGCAGGATCAATATGTTAATTTTTCCTGGACTGTGTCCTCAAGGAAAACATTGTGTGTTTGAATGTTGACTCACAAAGAAGAAGAAGAAGAAGAAGAAGAAGAAGTCGTAGTCCTTTGGCACAATTGTTTCCACCTGCAAGGAGTTTGTTATGGGGAAGCAATCCAATCTAGGTAGCACAGTTCAGGACAAAGCTTTAATATTTGGTTGTGCTGGTTCTGTAAACCAACTCAGGGCTTATTCACATTTCCTAGTGTCCTGCTGTTTCTCTCCAGGGAAAAGCACATTTTAGCTCTCAGTTGGAGCAAACAGCAATTTGAGTTTCCCCCAGATTGCCATTTGTTCTGCTCTATCGCTAAAGAACGGATTTTCCCTTGGAAGGGAGTGGCAAGGGGGAAACCACTCTGAGCTGTGCAGCACAAGCTAAAGTGTGGATGAGCCCCTACAATGGATGCTTCCAGACAGGAGGCTTAGAATCACAGAATTGTAGAGTTGGAAGGGACCCCGAGTGTCAACTCTTCAACCGTCTGCAATGCAGTAATCTTAAAATGTGGTTTCTCCATCCAATTTGAAACCATGCCAGACGTTCCCTACTTAGCTTTGCAAATATGCTGCAGGTAAAGCAGTGTCTAGGCCTTGTTCCCTTCCAGGTAAAATCCCCTAGAGTAATTTCTTTGCCCCTCATAGCCCTTCAGCCTGGATTGGATTATGCCCATGGTTCCTCATCTTCCATAAATTCAGCCAAATGTTACATCCTCACACATGTATCAATAGGTCTACTACTGCATGGCTAAAGGAAGATAAACAAGCAAAAAGGCACCATGATGGGCCCATGGTGGGGCATGCATGGGATTACAGCACAGATCAGGAGTCATAGCTATAATCTAACACAGTGGCAGGCATAATCTCAGGGGCCAGATAGAGAGGCCTAGAAAGTCACATTTGCATTATGAGTCTGAGATTCCCCATCCTTGAGGGTCCCCATCCCTGCTCTAACATAAGGTTCCTTAAGATAAATCATATTTGTGAACGTATGTGCATTGGATCAAACTATTAGCCTGAAATAGAGCAATAGTTCACCCTTAATTTAAATCTTACATGGAGCATTACATTAGCATTTGGTTCCTATTATATCTTAATATCTTGCAGCATTCCATATAAGCCACCTGTCCAGGCTAGAATAGATAGACCACTAGATGTCCTTTGTGTATTGTCCCTGGGTTTCCTAGAATTCTTATCATCTCTTGGAACTGCTATTCAAACTGCTTCAAAGGTTATTGCTAATATCATTTGTTTTGTTTTCTGCTGTGTATAGTCGCACCATGCCTAGAAACTCAGCTATCCTGCAGTCCATTTGTTTTTAATGGCTTTTTTTTAAAAAAACAACACTATGCCTATGCTCCTTTTGTGTGCAGTCTCTCATGGCAAGTATGATGACAAGCTTCCAGTCTTAATAGGTTATAGAGCAAAAATCCTCCAAACGCTACTTCTCCAAAAATATTGGGTCCCAGTCTGATTGAGAGAAAAAAGAAGATCCATCAGATGGTTTGTCTCAGGGGTTCCCAAACTTATTTGGCCTACTGCCCCTTTTCATAAAAAAGGTACTCAGCACCCCCTGGAAATCTACCTTCTTTAAGCTGCGATCCACTTCCCGATGAAGCTGAAAGGGGTTCACCCAAGCCCAGGAAAACCCCTCGCCTCCAGACCCAAGGGAGGCGTTGTCGCCGTCCTGCAATGGCACTCAACCAGGCGATAAGCGTCATCACACAACAGATGAAACATGTATGAATGGTTTTTCAAAATTTTCTTCTCTTCACTTATTTCTTTATGCTTCCACTGTCCCCTTATTTTAATTCAATGCCCCCCAATTGCACCTGAGGCTACTACCATCTCCGTGGATCATTCCAGCACCCCTAGCGGGCAGTATCACCCACTTTGGGAAACAATGGTTTATTTATTTACTCCACTTATCTCCTTCCTTCCATCCATCAAGGAGCTCAAGGAGGCATACAAGGTTTTTACCCGGCTCCTGGTTTAATACTTACAACAACCCTGTGGTGGGGGTTTGTCTGAGAAAGAGTCACTGGCCAAAGATCACTCAGTGAGATTCATTAGAATCTGGGTCTCCTCAGCCCTAGTTTGACACCTTAACCACTAACGTATATTGGCAACATTCAGATCCTAGACGGGGGTTTGTTAGGAGTTTGTACTTGAAAAATATAGCAGAATTCTGAAGGGAAAGATGAGGAAGCTGATCAGTTGGGAAGACCCATTAGTCAGACACAGTCTGATGGCTATAGACATCATCAAGGCAGCCAACTTGCTCTTACAACAGCCAGAGCCAAACTGAGCTCCTAGGTGCTGGAGTAAGCCCTGCTATCTCTGAACCAAGCGCTTCAATATACCTTAAAGACACAATTATCTAATCAAGAGTTTAGGACTTCTTTGGAACTCCATCTTTTCCTCATGGGCCATTTGCCATCTCATTCAAGGAAACCAGTGTAAATGTGAAATCCAGGGGAAATAATTAGGCATGACACTGATTTATTATTTTTTCAGTGCACTCCCCTATGTAAGATGTTGATATACATATGTGAAGATTGGTTTCTACAATTTATTGCTGTGCAGGACCCTCAACAGTTTGCACGACTGATGTTGATGGGCAGATCACATTAGGTCTTTCAATAATGATGTTTATTTATGGGTAAGAATTATATTAATACAAAAGTTAAAGATACTATACTGCAGTCTTGTATATAACTACTATTAAACACCATTATATATATTATTCCCCTATGTTATGTAAGAGAATATTAGAACTTTAAAGCAATATACTCAGAAAACACTCTATAGCACAATCTCCTTTAAAAACAAGCTGAGATATGCATGGCATCCATTGTTATCAGAGTTCTTGGCATACAGATTTAACAAATATTACACATGCCTAAAGTGTAGGCTTAACCAGCTGGTCCTTATCCTAATCTGACCCCAAGAACTGGGTGTGACTATTAAAAACCCTTTTCAAGGCAAAAATTTGTTTCTAGGATATTTATGAAGCAAGTTTGCCATATTTGCTAATCCTAGAAAAGAATGAGACATTTCTAAAGTAAGCAGAGAATACAAGATTTTGACTAACATGAGTAAATTTCCATGGTAGACTTGTGTAGTAAAATATACCTACGGAAAATTTATACCTTAAACTTTTAAGTAATTGAAAAGATTACATGAGAGAGAGATGAATATCTTTTAAGAAGACATTCAGTAGCTAATTAAAATCAGGTCCAGTGCATGTTGCATAGGCATAGAAAGTAAAAAGGTGATTGGAATGTCTTGGCTTCATTTTACCTTCTTGCACAGTAAGAAATTATATATTTATCATATTTGAAATATATGACGGCTAACAGATTGAGGTTGAATCCTGACAAGACAGAAGTACTGTTTTGGGACAGGAGGCGGGCAGGTGTGGAGGACTCCCTGGTCCTGAATGGGGTAACTGTGCCCCTGAAGGACCAGGTGTGCAGCCTGGGAGTCATTTTGGACTCACAGCTGTCCATGGAGGCACAGGTCAATTCTGTGTCCAGGGCAGCTGTCTACCAGCTCCACCTGGTACGCAGGCTGAGACCCTACCTTCCCGCGGATTGTCTTGCCAGAGTGGTGCATGCTCTAATTTTAATCTCTTGCTTGGACTTCTGAAATGCGCTCTATGTGGGACTACCTTTGAAGGTGACCCAGAAACTACAACTAATCAGACAAAACTTTTCCCATGGACCCCTTTAGCGAAGTAAAAAATTGGTTCTAGTTTTGACTAAGGATCCAACTGAATGCATTTCCTGTCAAAAGCTGTGACTGTTAATATGAGATAGGCAAAACCTCCAGACATGCCCCATTTGCCTGCAAGCAAAGTCCTCCCTGGCCCTGAATATGACGACCAATTAATTCCACAGCACGGTTGTGCTACAGAACTGTCTGCCTACTTTCAGGCACAGCCAAGAGATACGGGGTGGGGGGGTGGGGGGTGGCATCCATTTCCAACTGTGCCGTTCACTCACAGCGCAGCTGGAATTTATACTATAGAGATGCATCTGAGAGAAGACTAGCTCCCCCAGTTCTGTCTCCCTAAACCACGTCCACTGAACCAGCCACAATTGGCCAATCTGAAGTTCATTTTTTGGCGATTTGACGCAAAGACCCCCAAGTGGCCAATGCTGTTAGTGCAACTGGCAGTCATGTAGGTGAGGACCCTTGCCCTCCCCAATTCCCCCACAGCCATGCCAAGCTACAATCCCTGCCACTGGAAAAAACAGTAAGCCTTCTGTATCAAGGAATCTTGTTCAGTAATTAGTGTGGTTCTAGTGCATCTATCTGTAAAAATAAATAAATCTCTAGATGTGGGATTCTGGGGAATATTTAAAGAAATCCAATTACTGCCCCAGTGAAGTTCATAATGGATTCTTCTAAAAAGCAGGAATTGGAAGTCACTGAGCATACTAGAATGAGTTTGCACTATGTTTACCCCCTGTTTCCTGGAAGGTAGAGAGCAATCAGATGAATCAATATTTATAAAAACAAGACAAAAAAAATCCTCAGGCTTTTAAAGTTTCTTGGTTGTTGTTTTTTCTGGGTAAAAGAGCATGGAAGGGACTCCTTTATTCTTTCCTTTGTAATGTAATTTAATGTGGCAGATGCTTTTACCCAGTGTTGGAGCCACAGCTGGGAATGGTCATGTATGCTTTCTGGACTATATAATGCAAGCCAGTAATCTGTATCTATCAGTCATCAGTCACCTACTTCAAAATCAGTTTCATATGACCTATATAAATACATGGGGGAGCTTCGACTGTTCCAGTTTCACAAAACTTTCCTGAATTCAAGGGAAGCAAATTTTGTGCCCTGTGAGTTGGTGGTACATTTTATTGGCTTCTAAAGCAATCATCCACAATGTGTGACCCAGCAAACCCAAAATTATCACCAGGATACATATGATGGCCTAGTAAATGTTTCACTTGCCTTCTAGTAATGGTGGAACAGTGAAATTGTCAGCACCAGGCAAGCCATACAAGACTGCTGGGCTCTATATGGCTTAGTGGGTCAGACATTGTGCAGGCATGTTCTAAATGCTACAGAAATGTGATTACCCTTTTTTTGGAAGGAGCTATAAAAGAATATTTGAATCAAAAGGTTTGAGATATAGCCTTGGTTGAAAAATTGACAAATAAAATTGGCTTGGGGGACTAAAAAGAGGGATAGTTTTGGATCAGAATGGCTTGATTTTGTACTGCATGTTAGTAAGAAAATGAATGTTGTAATGCCTCCATCTAATTATACTACTCTGTAGAACTCATAGCTGTTTATTTTTTGGTGTCCTGACATTTCTGCTGTACTTTGAAGAGAGTAATTATTGTGTGATTCTTGCCATGCCTCTTAGTTTCTGCAACAGAGTTTAATTTACGTTTTAGGTTCAAATTTTATTTATGCCTTAAGGTATGTTTTTTGCCTCTGTTTGGCCCTCAGGACTCTGCCTGGACTATCTCTCCCTACCCTGCTCTGTGTCGTCTTCTACTGACTTTACCTTGCTGTAATGTATTATTGAACTGTGACAATACCTCTTGCTAGGCTGAATGAGGATGTAGTCCACAGTATATGGCTCACGGAAGGTTGCTTATGGTGGAATGTGGCTTTCAGGCTGAAATAGGTTCCCTGCTCCAATATAAATCTGTCGCAGGACAAAGACATAAGCAATTCTTGTCCTCAATTTAACCACAAATATAGTAATGCTTAAATGGTCCCCTGGTGGAGGAAAATGGCTGATCGTCGTGTTTCTAAGCAGATGTCCTTGAAAATAGTGTGCACATTAATACAGGATATTCGTGCAGTTTAAAACTCAGAATCAAAGCAGAAAACACTTCAAAGAAGCCACTAGATATATCCTTGCAGATACTGGGAGAACAACCTTTCCTAGCCTGATGGCTCACTCAAAGTCCAGGATGATCACTTAATGCTTCCTTAATTATAAGTAACCAATGGCAGCTTTCTCCTGATAACTAGGCATCTGTGTCTAGCTGCTGGTATATGATTAACATCAGGGTTTGAGGAACATGACATCCCTCTAGCTAAGAAGAAGGCAAAGAAATAATACAGAGCCAGATTTCAGTTTCCATTTGGAGAACAGAGAGCTGTGATTTTCCTGTGAGTTCCTTAAAAAGCAGGATGAGTGGAAGGGCGGTTCTGGGAATATGATGCAAAATCAGCAGATGTGCTGCTGCTGTATATTTGTAACTAAAACAAATGTTATGAAGACGATATAGGTAATTCCAGACAGCCACTATTTTCGCGTGAGGTTTAATCACACATTGACAAATTCAGGTTGTGCAACTGTAGTTCATTTGGTGCTCCAGCAAAAGAAATCCGCTTCCCCAAAATATTAGGCATTTAGCAATTAAAAAAAAAAAGTTATGAGGGAAGTGTGGAGTAACACTTGCTTTGATACAACATCATCTAACATCCCTGCAAACAAATGAGAATGAACACTCATTAAATTGTTGTTGTTTAGTCAAGTCCGACTCTTCGTTACCCCATGGACCACAGCACGCCAGGCACTCCTGTCTTCCACTGCCTCCCGCAGTTTGGTCAAACTCATGTTGGTAGCTTCGAGAACACTGTCCAACCATCTAATCCTCTGTTGTCCACTTCTCCTTGTGCCCTCCACCTTTCCCAACATCAGGGTCTTTTCCAGGGAGTCTTCTCTTCTCATGAGGTGACCAAAGTATTGGAGCCTCAGCTTCAGGATTAGAGCCTCAGCTTCAGGATCTGTTCTTCCAGTGAGCACTCAGGGCTGATTTCCTTAAGAATGGCTAGGTTTGATCTTCTCGCAGTCCATGGGACTCTCAAGAGTCTCCTCCAGCACCATAATTCAAAAGCATTAATTCTTCGGCAATTAGCCTTCTTTATGGTCCAGCTCTCACTTCCATACATCACTACTGGGAAAACCATAGCTTTAACAATATGGACCTTTGTTGGCAAGGTGATGTCTCTGCTTTTTAAGATGCTGTCTAGGTTTGTCATTGCTTTTCTCCCAAGAAGCAGGCATCTTTTAATTTCGTGACTGCTGTCACCATCTGCAGTGATCATGGAGCCCATAAAATCTCTCACTGCCTCCATTTCTTCCCCTTCTATTTGCCAGAAGGTGATGGGACCAGTGGCCATGATCTTCGTTTTTTTGATGTTGAGCTGCAGACCATATTTTGCGCTGTCCTCTTTTACCCTCATTAAAAGGTTCTTTAATTCCTCCTCACTTTCTGCCATCAAGGTTGTGTCATTAAATAGCCAACGACTATTTCCCTGGAAACGTATCAGGATGAATCCTCAATAAACAGGTCATCTGGAGGTGCCTTCCAGTGCACTTTCCCACCCCAAGAAAACTATGACTATATACACATTACCAGATTAAAGCACAGCAAGATCTTGGGGGAGGGGTGCATTTCAAGTCACATTTGCATATTGTTATAAACATTGGTAAGGTCTGATGTGTTTCTAAGTCACCCACTGTCTGACCATGCCAATGGGTGGAGAGCAGGCAGGGATGCAACACTCCCTGGAACTCCTATTCATTAAGTTGTCATTTGTGCATGTGCAAGCACTGTGCCTTCAGCTTTCAGTTCAGATTAAAGCTGGTTTGAGGGATAATGCATCAAACGGCAATATTTCTCCAGAAACAACAAGATAGATATAGATTGTGGCTAACATGATGTTTGTACTTGGCTTCAAAAACCAGTGTTAGGAATGCACTGGATTCAGAGTAAATGGTAATGACAAAAGCCAGTCATTCCCCGTTAGAAATCCTCACTGTTCTTAAGCAGGGAAACACACATCAATATAGATCATAGGATCATAGAGTTGGAAGGGATCCGATGGATCATCTAGTCCAACCCCCTGCAATGCAGGAACATGCACCCCTAGGGGATCAAACCCATGACCTTGGCATTATCAGCACCACGCTCTAATCAACTGAGCTATGCAAATATAAACAGTTATCCAAACTCTTGGTGAGAACTGAGGAAACTAATGCCATTTGTAAACACTGATTACCCCATTATACTACCTCAAAACACCCCCCCTAATTTACAGCAACTGTGATACTTATTGATGGCCTACTAAGTTTTGTTGCTTCTGCTTATACGTCTTCCGGTATGCTTAGGTAATCCCTTTCAAAATAGATAAGAAATTGGTTCAGTTCAAAATGTGTGACACTGACACATACTGAGTGGGTACAGAGGCAAGGCGAACAAATCCAAACACCTTTTATCTTATTCTGTGGTAAGCTGAGGTAAAGTTTTATCTCATTTTAGCCAAGACAAATATTTCTATCCCTAGAGGATCTGAGTTTCATCAGTGGAGCAATGTAACATGACAAGCCATGCCTTTCTGGAAATTTGCTTCTTTGCCTAGGGTGCTTTGTGAGGCACACAGCCAAAAAAGACTTCAGCTACTCCAGGACTGCACTAATGTATCCAAATGTGCCTGGAGAGTTTTCAAACTCTCATGTAATAGATGTTCAAAACAAAAAACACCCCACACACCCCAAAATGAGGTGGGGTTTGGTAGGGGAAGGCTATGCAAAGAGAAGTAATCTGTGTGCCTTGTTTGTACTCAAGAAACACAAGTTGGGCATAATGGGGGCGGAACAGGGCAAAACAGGGGTGGGGCAGAACAAGGTAGAGCGGTCTTATGCACGTTCCACCAGGAACACGCCCCCCCCCCCCGCGCAAATCAGGGGTTGCCTGTGTGTGTGTAACATAATGGCCATTGCTAACTCAAAGGTGTAGTAGCAGGGTACCACATACAAAGTAAGGTAAGAAAGAAGCTAAAAATAAGAAGAGGAACACATGGTAACACACAAATATAAATCAAAACACCCATATTTCTTGAGTTGGTGTAGACGGAGAATGTTGAGCAGCTAAGTCTGAAGCATAATAAATAAAATCCCACCAGATAACGTAAAAGTACTCTGGGTTTTCCATCCTCTTGGAGACACAATTTATGTGTCATTTTTTTCTGTAATAGCAAAAATCCGTAAATTTTTATACCACAAAGACAAACGTAGATTTTTCAAGGTTTTCCATTGCTGGGTGGTTGAAATCCTGTGCAGCTAACCTTCATGTGAAAAGTTATTTAGTGTGATAGGCTATCATGTTATAAGTCCACATATTCAGTAATGACAGCTGTTGGTAAAACAATTTTTATACCATGCACAGGATGACAGAAACACTGCAGGAGTGGAGAGTCTACTTTAGAACTCCCTGAGAAGTTGTAGTAGTGCTCAGTTTGCATGGCAAGTGGGCCATGCTGGAAGCAGCAGGAGAGCCCAAACATATTTATTCTAGATAATGGATGTCTCTTTAACTGTGCTGGTTTAACTAGCTGCCTAGTCTTCTGGTATGGTAGAGCCAACCTAGCTTGTAAAGCATATCTCTGGCAAGATTGGTGAGATATAGGGTCCATCTTGGGACTCAGCTGCTCGCCATGACAAACCAGATATAGAAGTTCGACTTATCACATCATCACTTCAACTGTAAGGGCACATGGCAACTGTTGAAAATGACTTCACTGTAACAACAGAACAAGAGCCCTGCTGGATCAAACCAAAGGTCCATGCTCTTTCCCATAGTGACCAGCTAGATGTCTCTGGGAAACTCACAAGCAGCATATGAGGGCAATAGCCTGCTCCCACTGCTGCTCTCCAGCAACTGGGACAGAGGGGCATCCTGACTGGAACATTTCCATACAGCCATCATGACTAGGAGTCAGTGATAGACTTTATCCTGTTATTGATTTATCTAATCCAGTTTTAAAGCCATCTGAGCTACTAGTCATCGTCACATTTTGTGGCAGCAAATTCCTTTAAGCTAACCATCTGTTGTGTAAAGATCGTCCTGAATCTT
Organism: Podarcis muralis; assembly: GCF_964188315.1. Taxonomy (NCBI): domain Eukaryota; kingdom Metazoa; phylum Chordata; class Lepidosauria; order Squamata; family Lacertidae; genus Podarcis; species Podarcis muralis. Next base: position 49,148,071 of record NC_135662.1, on the reverse strand, counting down.
TGGCCAAGTAATTTCATTGGAAGAATCTGAGTTCTAGTAGGATGACAGATAGAGAAACTTCTCTGTCCACTTTCTTCACTCCGTGCATAATGTTATAACTTCAGAAACATCCTTTCTCATGCTATTCTTCTCAGTGCCCAGACCCTAAGGATGAGGTCAAGAAAACATCTCCTGTCTCCACAAAGTACTCCCTGCCACCAGTCTCGCCACACCTCACAAGAGTAAAGTCATTTAGGAACCAACAGGAAAGGTTGTCTAGCAGCAGAGAATCCATTTATCAGCCAGATCTGAGGTGTGTGGGTATCTATTGGGGCTCATCTAATAAAGGAGCATCCATTTCTGAACTGAGGGAGACCACATTCTAAATCTCTATAACAAAAATGCAAATAAAAGAAAACATCTCTTTTTGTGTTTTTTACCCTTATTTGTATGTCACATGGAGCTGGGCCCTTAGCTGGCTGCAGATTTTCAGTTAGTTAGTTGTTTGGGTGGAAAGCCTGCCCTTCTGTTGTTACACAATACAAATGGCGGCAGAGATTTTACACAGATTCCTATCTGTTGTTGTTTAAAGCCCTTCTACTATGATTTGCTTTCTTTCCCTCTTTCCAGCAGATATCAATGACATTTTAATGTCAATTTCCAGAAGGGTAATAGTGTCAGGTTCTCTGTCTTTTGGAACTCAGAGATGATGTTGACATAGCTATGAGCAAAACACAGTTTTGAAGGTTCAAAGCAGATTCTGCAAAACGAAATCTGATGTAGCCAAACGCCACAAGAAGGAATTATTTTAGCACCTTTTTCTTTTTGTTGCTGTTGGCTTTGGGGAAACATTATTGTACTGAGAGACATGGCATGTTACAGTTTGCCTGTAAGCTCTTCTCAAGTATGGAATAAGAACTGAACATACAAGTTCCAAACTAAACATGGATTGCTTTCAACATCCATTCTAATGAGTCCTCTTACTTAAAAGCAGACAGTTGATCACAAACAATTTAGACACCACAAGCCTGATTGCTTTTTAGATATGAGGGGGAAGGCAACAGGATTCTCTTCCCTACTGTTATCAAGAAATCAGCATAAGTCAGTCAATAGAGTTTACAGGGTTTACAGTACATAAAGGATGTGCCTTTGATGATGGCTGAGTGTGCATTCTCAGCATGTTAAAAGAGAAGAAAGATCAGATCCCAGAACTGTAATCAGGAAGAAATTTTCCTGGAAAATAAGATCTGTAAATCATTGGGGTGTTTTTTGTGCTCACCTTTTGGTGAACAACAACATGGGATGGAGTTGTCTCAGTGAATGTAACAATTGTTGTGGATTTTAAAAAAATAAAAATAAAAATATTAATTACATTTATTTATTTCCCACCTTTCTCTAAGGAGTTCAGGGTAGCTTATGTAGTCTCCCCATTCATTCTCACAACAACCCTGTGAGCTGGGTTAGGTGCATAGGAAGCTGCCTTATCAGACAATTAGTCCACCTAGCTCAATATTGTCCACAGTGACTGGCAGCAATTGTCCATTTTCACAGTTCTTGTGATTGGAGAGTTCCTGGCATCCTTGAAAGGGCCATGTCCAGGAGGAAGAGGGTAGAGACAGAGGGTGACCACAGAACCTGCTAAAACCTGCTTTCTGAGAAACTAAGCCCTCAAGTCTAACTGAAGACTGACCACACGGTTTTTTCCCCCCTTTGAGGCCCATGTCTATGTTTAATGTTAATTAGTAATGGAGTAGTGCGCTGTGGGTTAAACCACAGAGCCTAGAGCTTGCCGATCAGAAGGTCGGCAGTTTGAATCCCCGCAATGGGGTGAGCTCCCGTTGCTCGGTCCCTGCTCCTGCCAACCTAGCAGTTCGAAAGCACGTCAAAGTGCAAGTAGATAAATAGGTACCACTCTGGCGGGAAGGTAAACGGCATTTCCGTGTGCTGCTCTGGTTCGCCAGAAGCGGCTTAGTCATGCTGGCCACAGACCCAGAAGCTGTCTGCGGACAAACGCCGGCTCCCTCGGCCTATAGAGCGAGATGAGCATGCAACCCCAGAGTCGGTCACGACTGGACCTAATGGTCAGGGGTCCCTTTACCTTTAGTACATGCTTGTGTGTGACCAATAGTAATTGTGATCACACATTTTTCACATGTAACGATGTATTAGAACCATATAAATATTTGTTGTGCACAATATTTGTTGTGCACAAACCATATAAATATTTGTTGTCAACCTACTCTATGCCATCTGCTATAGCTGAATAAACTGTTTGAGCTTTCCTCCCTGCTGTGTTCATTGGCTACGTTCACCCCACTCAACTGAACACTTGTCCACTACAGTACTCTTGGAACTGCTGTATGTGGAGAAATAAAGGAAAGTCACACTGTACACTGGAATCAGAGGCACGATAATGTGAAGAACACAAGATAGTCACGTGTGCTGGGCCTCAGAATAATTAAAAGAGGCTGGAACTTCAGACCTTTCCCATGCTCCTTCAAATTCTATGATTCTAAGATTCTAAATTGTGTCCTGAAACAACAATTGACAAACAATACCAATTACAAACACATGTCCTGGGACAGACCAAGCAAAAAGAAATCTGGGGATGACATTTGTTGAGTAATGAACACTGTCACTAATGAAAGGATTGCTGCATCTCCTGTTTTATGCTAATATATTTCCTAAGCAGAAGAAGCCAATTTTCTCATAGAAGTGGCAAATGGAACCTATTAGGCTCAATAACAGCAAGGAACATTGTGGAACCAAAAGACAGGACAGCTAGCGTGAGAACAATTTTTGGACCAAACAGATCAAGGCTTTCAAATGCATGCATAGAAAGTGCCTTACACAACAAGGTTTTCTTTCCAACGCAGCAGTGCCTTAGGAGTGTACTAATTAATGCATGTCAGTTCAGAAAACAATGCCCAATAATTTTTCGAGATCTAGAAACGATCTAAGTATGCATTAAGAAATGCTTTGTCTAAGTTGCCAAAAACTGAATTAGGACAAATTAATGTTGATCACAGGCATTTAAACTTACAAGCTGCAGAACTGTCTAGTGAAGATTATGCGGGAGTTCCTGTACCTAACATATAGCAGGGAATAGCTCAAGAGCCAGGGCTAGACCTCTGTGATTTGGATTTTAAACAAAAAATAAAACCCTGTTCTATTTCAGAGAGGTAGCAGTGTTAGTTTGTTACAGTAAACACAGAAAAAGAGACTGGGGTGCCTTAATATTAACAGATTTATTGTGCAATGAGCTTTTGGAGGCTGGAGCCTTGATAAAGTAGACCTGGCAAAGCAATCTCCAGTCTCTTATGGCACAATGAATCTGTTGGCTTTTACGGTACCCCAAGCCTCTTTTGCTCTGTGTTTTCTGTTCTATACAGTTCTTTAGGGTACAAGAGTCATTTCAACCTGACAGCCATTAACAGCTTAGGTACTGCTCCGGCGGGAAGATAAATGGCATTTCCGTGCACTGCTTTGATTTCACCAGAAGCAGTTTAGTCATCCTGGCCACATGACCCGGAAAAACTGTCTGCAGACAAACGTCAGCTCCCTCGGCCAGTAAAGCGAGATGAGTGCCACAACCCCAGAGTCATTCGCGACTGGACTTAACTGTCAGGGGTCCTTTACCTTTACCGGTTTAGTAGCAATGCCATGAAGGGAGAAGCTTCACTCGTTGGAGTGTTTTCTATCTTGCACCTGTTAAAAGGCAGATGACTCCCTTAAGGAGGGAGGGAGTCTCACAGGGAGAGATGTATTGTGGTCACTGCAGCCTGTACATGCACATCAGTCTTTTGGCATGAATGCTCTTGCTTTGGGCTGATAGTTTGTAATAAAGCTATATAATACACACAAGTAATGCATTAGAGTTCCACAAACCATAAATCTTCAAAGCAAGTAATCCAAGGGGTAAAAGTCTGCCTGCCTCCTCTAAGATGCCTTTTGGCTGCTCAGAGACTGTTTACATTCCATTCACTGTGTCTGTATTTACTTTCCCATATTTTCAGTTCTCTTTTCTGCATCTTAGCTGAGAGCACTGACAATCCCACACTGCACACACACCCCTGATAAAAGGCAAATACTGTTGATTTCTATTCCTCAAAAGAGCAGCCGGTGTATGCTAAATCTGAAGTCTTCATTCTTGTTTGCGTTCATGTTTACATTCCTTTTAGTGAGAAAGATCCCCCCCCCCAAAAAAAAGAAAGACTGTAAAGGTCAACAAGTTCTTTGCATTTCAAGAACAATGTCATCATGCCAGGTGTGGTTGTCTATATCAGACAAAGTGTGTGTGTGTGTGTGTGTGTGTGTGTGTGTGGTGTTCACATACACACTCTGTAATTGAAAAATTGGCCCTCTTGGGACAGTTCCCCATATATATCCGGTCCAGAACAGCTGCTTGTGCTCCTCTCCTAGCCCATCACATTGGACCCATTCACATAGTCATAAAGTCAACACTTTTCAATAGATGAAACCAGGCTCATTTAATGCATGTCTCAGATTACAACTCATCACATTCTTGCAGGGAGGGTAAAACTTTGCAAAATATGCTGAATCCAGGCTATACATTTATAATCTGAACACATCTTTCTGAACTTACATTACACACAACGTAGGAGTGGCTGAGGGTAAGGAGTGCAGTAAAAACTATCATTTTTTCAAAGAGTGCGGTGGACAAAATGTTAAAACTAAGCTCAAGGGAACACAGGTTAAAGTCCTTTAGTAAGCCCATCATAGCCGTAGTTCTATGTTTTAAAATGTGATCATAATATATATGTGAAGTGGACTCCACACATAAGAAATGGACATGGGCCCATATTGTGGCCCCTGTTGCTGTCCTGGGAAGAAATTCAGTGTTGTGTATTTTTGTTGGCCAGACAGAATGATCCTCTATCTCCTCACCCTCATGAGGAGGGGTCTACCCTACAAAGTAGACTCCCTATTGTTATGGGAAAATTCCAGCCTCACTTGGATTTGCCAAACAAAGACACCAGCCAAGAGTATTGGAGCAAAACAGCAGCCTGTAAGAACTGTTACAATAGGACTTCCAACTACCACATGGAAGAAGCAGAAAGAAGCCCTGAACAAAGGATGGCTCCTTTTTTATATGTTTCCCTTTTTACCCACAATACCCTTAGGGAAACATCAAACATACATCATATATACATCACAGCTATGTCATAATATGGGAGGGGTCTTCTGGCAGAAACCTGAGTATCAAGTTTGCCCCGTCCCTCCCTTGATCTCACCTCATACACATTAAGCAGAACAAAGGCGAGTATGTACATGTTCCTGTTCTCCCGGTCAAGTTAAGCACACCCCTTTGTCTTGACCAAGATCCTAATAAACTGTGGTTGGGTTTCTGGAATGGCTACCTGTCTGACACTCAGGGGCCAGGATACCAGCAATTAACACCTAGGCAAGGAGGCTGCTGAGTATGTGGTCTCAGGCTTGGGGGATGATGGCTGCCCCTGCCCGCGTCCCAGGCTCCCCCCTTGGTAGCCATTCCTTTCCTGAACAGAACAAAGTTGGAACGGCACAAATACGACACTGGAGCAATTTTATATGACTTTCTAAAGTTTTCCCTGATGTTGGGAAAGACTGAGGGCACAAGAAGAAGGGGACGGCAGAGGACGAGATGGTTAGACAGTGTTCTCGAAGATACTAACATGATTTTGACCAAACTGCGGGAGGCAGTGGAAGACAGGAATGCCTGTCGTGCTCTGGTCCATGGGGTCACAAACAGTCAGACACAACTAAACGACTAAACAACAACAAAGTTTTCCCATTGAGCCAGCACATGGATTCATTTATCAGTGAATTGTTACATTTGGTAATGTGCAGCGAAGGACCTTTGAATAAAGATAGGAAAAAAACCGTGTGATCAAGTGTTTTGTGGGGACATTTGCAGGAGTGATTGTGCTGATTTTGATAGTCGGGGGGTGTGATGTCTGCTGGAGGGACAAACCTCCCCCCCCCAACCTTTTCATAAATTCTGGTAACAGTATATGGAGGGGGGGGAGCCCTGTTTCACTAGTTGCAGCCCTTGTGCACCAGGTTAGTTGAATCCAGGACCATGTATTGAGTGTGGATGGCTGAGGAAGGAAAGCCAACACATGCACAGCGCTCTACATGCATGGCTATGATCTGGAATACCTGAGTGACTGGGGTTCCTGAGTACATGAAAGGTTATATGCATGACAGCTTTCCTTCTCAGAATTCCACATTCAGCCTGTGGGTATCAGGGGGTGGGAACAGGGAGATATGAACGGCTCCCTCTGCAGGCATACAACACATGTAGGATGTCTTGATGGTCATATTTATATTTTGATTATGTCAACCTTTTCTCTAATGTTTGCATTTTATCAATACGTGTCAGTATTTTAGATGGTGCTTTGTAAACTGTTTAGAAGTTTTCTGTTGAGTAACCAGTATACAAATGCTGTTAAATTAAGACAAGTTAATATTGAAATTCCTGTAACGTAGCATCCCCTCTCTATAGCACTACCAATACTTCTGAGGATGACTATGGATATACAGTAATGAGAAATACTGTGTTACTTTATTACATCAAAAACTTTTTGGGAGATATCTAGGCAAAGCCTGGCTGGAGCTGTGTTGTTGTCAGGAATAATAAGTGGTCCCTATATATCAGGGTATGCAGTGACCTAAATCCCTTTTACTATATCAGAATAGTGCCATAGTCTGGCCACAGCTTGTAATCATAATGGGAAAATCCTTCAGCTTTGGTTAGTTATGCCCCAGTCCTCTGATTCATTAGTTGTTTACGGCAGGTTGTTAACAGCCCTAAGGATTGGCTTTAATCCCCAGCCAGAGTGTTTAAATACAATACATCATCAACAGGTAATCATTCACTTTGAAGTCTTTTGCTCCTTCTCCCTCCTCCTCCCTCCTCGAGGTGAAACCCAGGACTTTAAAGCACTGCAACAGATTATTTCCATCAAAGCATAAAAATTAATAACGCAAATGTCAAGAAGTTAATTTGCTTCCCTTAAACACAAAAGATGGCAAAGCCTTTTTCTTCCTTTTGATTTCCACTGCAGCCTTTTAAAGTTTCTGATGTTGTTTGTAGTGACAGTGTGGGTGTTTTCCCCCCCCCCCCCCACTTTCTTACTCAAGATGCATGTGTTGAAATTCAGCAATACCTTATGGCACTCATCCCAAGTTTTTTACTTCATGGAACCATCAATTATATTGTCTTTGATCAGTTCCCACCTTTTTATTCCAATGCTCAGACCATGATGTCCCTTTTTATCTCATGGGCTATTTGTAGTACTGGTTCTACCGTAATCTTTTTCTTTTCTTTTTTTAAGTGATGGTTCAATCATAGAAGAACAAAACATATTTGGTTTTTAAAAGTTGGATTTTATTTTAACTCTGTTACAGATATATCAGATTTCATTAAAATTAGTTATATTAATCACAAGCAGAAATAGTACAATACAGTACTTTAAATAACTAATGTCATATAACTTAAAGTATATATTTAATAAAGCAAATCTAAAGTTAAAATCCTATACATTCTTCCCTTTGGAGTAAGCTGTATTGAACTCATTGGACTAATTTCTGAGTAATCATGCACAGGATTGTGTTGTTATGAAACAAGTAACTGAAACTACTATAAATACATAATAAAACTCTCCAAATTACCATACATTTCTTTCCAGGTTTATGTAAGTAAATGGTGTAGAACTGATTGTTTTTGCAGTGTGTGTGTGGGGGGGGGGGAGGAATCTCTTCAGTGCATTAGGATGAACTAGATAATTTCCTCCAAAAGTGAGAGTCATTTTTTCTCTCTTTAGCTCAATATAAAATTTATGAAAATGTTAAATATCCTCAACATGATCCATATTTTCAGGGACGGTATTCCAAAATATATATGATTTTTTTCTCAGAACTGGGTTTCCTTTGAAAACAGTTGATTTGTTACTGTGGCATACCCCATAACTTCTAGACCTAAGTAGTTAACCAGAACAACTCATCAAGCTTCACCACTAAATCCGCCATAAAATGCACTGGCATGAATCCAGTGATCTACTTTAGGCGGGTTCAATGGCCTGGGCATGTGCAGTGGGACTTTCCACCCACCCACTTTGAACAATAAGCACAATTCCATTTGCTGCTGTTTCCTGGGGCTTACTTTGAACTTGTTTTTTAATTAGCTTTTGTTGTATCTATTGTATGTGGTTTTTATGCTGCACGATTTCTCTGCTGCTTTGAAGACTTCAGTAGAGAAATGGCTAATAAATACCAAAAACTGTTTTTGCAAATCCCATCCGTTGCAGAAGTTTGCCATGTGGTATAAGGAGCTGCTTGGGCATGTAAACCTAGGGCATGTTCACAGTACAGCTTGCTCCACATCCAGTGTGCTCCCACTGCTAATTGTTGAAGCCTCATCGCACAACATTAGTCACAATCCATACAGATCCTGCATTTTCTCGACAAATACTGATGTCTTTCCTCAAACCAGTTTCACTCTAGTGAGAAAACTGAATGTGGAATAAGTGGTAATGTGAATGTGAGCATACCCTAACATTCATCAAGCATGCACAGATGAGCACAGATGACAACTTAGCGAATAGGAGTTCCTGGGAGGATGGGTTGCAGACGCAGGAAACCGAAAAGGTTACGCACATGGGGTGAAGACATCCCCATCCACACTCTGATGTTAATAACAATGTGGCACGAAACACAGGGGGGGGGGGGAGGAATGACCTCATTGCATTTCAAGCCACTAATGTGAACATATCACATTATGATATGTGTGGTTCTTTGGCTCTAGTTCACTATAAACTGCTAACTGCAACAACTAATTGGGCTACTTATTTACCTCAGAGCAACAGGATTCTGAAATCACTAGTCAGAAACAATTACTTCTGACTACAGACCAGTTCACTAAGTATCATAGAATTGGAGGGAGTCTTGGTGACTATCTAGTCTGCTTATTGCTGGAAATTGCTTATTGCAGGTGGTTGTCTTGTCTCTGCTTGAAGACCTCCACTGAAGGAGGATAGTCTTCCTGATAGTCTATAGCATGAAAGGGTTGCCATGTATCAACGAGCCATTATGTAATTATGACTACAGATAAAGCTTTTTCTCACATCCAATGTCAACTCAAACAAAATAGCGCCAGTGTGGTATAGCGGTGGCCGTTAGGGAGACCAAGCTTCAAATCCATCCTCAGCCTCAAAGCTCCTTACTCTGTCAGCCTAACTAGCTCACATAATTGTTTGGGGGTGAAAATTGGGAATAAGGGTCATTTACATTGCCCAAGGTCCTTATTATATATCTACATTATATCCCAAGGTGGGATATAAATATAACATTTTTTAAAAAAATGAAAATGATTTACTCATTTGGCTGAGAGTCATTTGGCTCTGAATATATAAAATCAATGTACAAACAGTATAAGTGTAAACTAGCTTAAATTATTTTACATGCTTTCATTACTAAATTTTAATCCCTCACATTTTCCAATCTCTTGTCACACTCCTCTTAAGTGGATATAGAGCTGTTTCTCAGGAGCTTGGCCAAATGACAGACCCATTATTGAATTGCCTGAGGTGTGTCTGTGCATTTTCCTGGCAGAGGCCCTGTTCTTTTAACAGCTGTGTGGAAGTTAGACAACACTGCATATGCCACACTTTCCAGGGCATCTTCCAGTCACTTTCCTTATTCCTTATATCCCAGTTGTGGGGTGGGGGAAAACATCTTGTGCAAGAGCTTCAAATCCACTTCAACTGTGAAACCTGAAACTGCTAGAATGTGATTAAATGCCACTCAAAGACAGCACTCCTAGTCCACCATGGATCACCTTCTACAATCTGCATGATATGTTTATATTAAGCTGCTGTGCAAAGTTATGTGGAAGAAGCCATTGCTATAGTGATGATACCCAATTCTAAATGTCGTTTTTATCTACATAAGTAAATAACAAGTACAAATTCAGCTGGTGTGCATTGGAAAGAGTATCACCTGCTGTTAAAGAAACAGGAATGTAGCCAGAAGTTAAAAGCTGCAACTCTCAAGCACATCTTCATGCTAATTTGAAAAGATGGAAACTATTTTGGAAGGTGAAAGTTAATTTGATAAGATAGAAACTACTTCAGCTCCTTTAAAAAAAAATACAAAAGAAACTGAAGAAAATAATTTGTATATTCTTAAACTCACACTTGAGTTAGGGCTCATTCTGGGCTTCCTGTTTCCAATCAGTACTTTCCATTTGGACCACTCTTGCCCCCATACACTTCTTTTCCCCCTTTGTGCCCTTTGCTATGACCCAGATTATCTGAATGCTTTGAGCTGAAATTCCATCCCTGCTCCATTTTCCCCACAGCTTTACTCTGCTGTTGCTCTTTTAACTTGGCATGTCAACTTAGTTCCAACTATATTCCTTACTTTGTTTATGGATAATATCCAAGTAAATCACAGAATAGGTCTGTTGAAATCAATGGATAGAGAATGGATTCACCCAAATTCATTGATTTCATTGGGTCTGAGTGAGTGAGCATGACTTTATTGGATACAATATCATGTCTGAATTTGACTACACTTTACAGCCACCTACACAATTGACACCCCACAGGGAAACCTCTCTCTGACCTCACTGCAGCCCTGCCCTGCCCTAGTGTTGTCCAAATAAGATAAAGGAGCAAAAGTGTAAGGAGGGCAACTCCATTGGGCTAGCCCACCACACTGGCTGCTACTGCATAAGACTATGCTACAAGCGTGCAGTAATTTCGCTGCTTTTATTTCATGGAATTTCTTCCATGGTAACACAGAGATTTTAGCAGTCAAAAATCCACACCAGCACAAACTTCTCAGAAGTTCCAGAAGCAAAGAAAATGGCTTCATAAAAAGATTTAGGACAGAGCCTTTTAATAAAGTAATTGCCACAATTTTATTAAGAAGGAAAGAGGTAAAAGGGAAAGACAGGAGTGGAGACCAGAATGAGAACATTGAACATGCCCTCTTGCTGGGAAGATCTACACATCTTTAATAAATGAAAAGCACTTTACTAGAATCTTTATCTTTGGAAGCAATTATTTTTCAAAGTCACGGGCTTCAGACGCTGCAAAGATGCGGTCTTTTGCTCTCCACCTCTGCAAGTGCTTTAAGATTTAAGAAACCTGTTGGCTTGAGTTCTAATAAATCCAAATAAATGCTTTGATTTTTTTAATTAAATTTTTACTGCTATCTGCACTTGATATCTCAGCCAAATTGTATCCGCTGCAAGAGCAACAAAAAAGTCACATCAAAGGGGAGCTGCACCTCATGACCTGTAATTATGGGATTTATTGCTCCATGACATACACTATAAGATGCACCTGCTGTCTGATAGTCTCTACTATATGGCCCACGGCTGAAACAAAGGTACTTTTCTGAAGTGGGGTGAGCCGGTACATTTTAAGCAGGCCTTTTCATCCCAAGAAAGTACCGGTAGCTACGTCTGGGAGTCATCTACCAAAAAACATTGCTTGTGCTGAGCTAGAAAAAGCCTGTGAAAATGAAGTTGTGATTTGGTAACAAAAATGAAGTCCTGTATAACAGAATAGTGAATGTCTCAGGTTATGTACAAACTTCTGGCTCAAAACACAGCTAGGATGTTTTTTCCTCCCATTTGGATCAAAGCTAGTTTGGGGGGGAAATGCATCAAAATGCAATATTTCATAAGAAATTACAGAACAGATGCAGGATAGATATGGATTGTGTCTAACAACATGTATACCATATTAACCAAACCAGCAGTGGAAACACATTGGATGCAGAGTAAATGGGAGTATGTACACGGCCTCAATGTTCTGTCTTTTCAGTACTACTACTACTACTACTGCTGCTGCTGCTAATGCTGCTGCTACTGCCATTACTAACTTGGCTTAAATAAACTCATTTGACAGTCTGTATAGCATAAACTTTATATGCTAGATGACCTTTACATAGGCCTCTCACTTGAACTGCCCAAGTAACAGATTTTATTTATTTATTTAAAGTGTTGGCAGCCTTTTCTAGTAATAGCAGTGGTAGCCTTGAGAAAGGAACAGTGAAAGTTACTTTGAACAAAATACAGTGGTACCTTGGGTTACATACGCTTCAGCTTACATATGCTTCAGGTTTCAGACTCCGCTAACCCAAAAATAGTGCTTCAGGTTAAGAACTCTATCTCAGGATAAGAACAGAATCGTGCTCCGGCGGCGCGACAGCAGCAGGAGGCCCCATTAGCTAAAGTGGTGCTTCAGGTTAAGAACAGTTTCAGGTTAAGTACGGCCCTCTGGAACGAATTAAGTACTTAACCTGAGGTACCACTGTAGCTTTCTCTTAATTGATATTGTTGAAGTTACAGCACAGCAATTTAACAGCTACTGTTATAGTTATTCATACATTAGCAAGGGCAGCTGCTACCATTTGTGTAGTGCAAAAGTTGAAATACAGTGGTACCTCGGGTTACAGACGCTTCAGGTTACAGACTCCGCTAACCCAGAAATAGTACCTCGGGTTAAGAACTTTGCTTCAGGATGAGAACAGAAATCGTGCTCCAGCAGCGCAGCGGCAGCAAGAGGCCCCATTAGCTAAAGTGGTGCTTCAGGTTAAGAACAGTTTCAGGTTAAGAACAAACCTCCAGAATGAATTAAGTTCTTAACCCGAGGTACCACTGCACTTGTGCACAGCCATTGCAAATACAGGCCCCATTCACATTAAACAATGTGTTCTACACATTGTGGGGAATGCTGAACCAGGTTGGGGGTTGCTTTTGTGCCCTGCCATGAGCAGAATCTAGACACGGGGTCCTTGTGTGAACAGGTCCCATGATGCCAGTATGAGTAAGCAGCTGAGATTCTATTTGCAAGGCCTGTGGACATTTTACTCAAAAATAAACCGTTGCTATTAAAAGAGCCACTTGGCGCATGTACTTTGTTTCTTATCAGTTTGCTCTTTCTCTACAACAAAGACTAGGAAAATATTGGCAGGAGTCATTGCTCTTGTAAGATGATGCACAAACCCTCCAAGCAGGATAGTCAATAGCCATATTAAGTGTGGCAATAGTGTGGGCAGTGCAATCTGTGACTGATCTATCAACAATAATCAATAGTACTCGCTCACTCTGTTTCCCCCCCCCCTTTTTTTAATGGGGTGACTTAAATGTTCTAATAAAATGAAGCAGTGGAATGTTTCCAGATGTCCACAACACTAGCAGGAAGAAAGTGCTCTAAGCCTAATGTTCTACCAACCCAGCATCCTTTCCTTATTAAATCATTCTTCCACTTCAACTTCTGGGACAGGAGGTTGAAAAGAAGGAAAAAAGAAAAAGCTCACAAAAGTGTTTTGACAAATCCTTCCAAACCACACCAGGAAAACAGTGACAGCAAAAGTCTGCTGACCAAGTTATTTAACTATGTGTTTACATCCCATTTATTTCAATGGGCTTTCTTAGTGCCAAGGCTTCTGAGGATGGCAGTTGTTTAACCTAGCAAGGACTGGATTGCTGCACATGCAGCTTGCCCCATTTGTTTTAATAAAGGAGCAGCTATACATGCTCTGGTTCACTAGAAGCGGCTTAGTCATGCTGGCCACATGACCTGGAAGCTGTACGCCGGCTCCCTCGGCCAGTAAAGCAAGATGAGCGCCACAACCCCAGAGTCGTCCGCGACCGGACGTAATGGTCAGCAGTCCCTTTACCTTTATACATGCAAAGGCGATGTATGCATGGAACTTTTCTCTCAGCTGAAGTGAATAACGGTCTATGTGGGTAGGAGTATATCACAAGCACCTCAAAATTCCCCCACCACCATGACCTAAGTGGATGAGAGCAACTTTCTTCAATTGCCTTGTCTTGGAGAAGGCAGAACCAACGGTCAGGGAGGCAGGAAGGGCTGTGGTTCAGTGGAACAGGATCTGCTTTGGATTTAGATAGTCCCAGGTTCAATCCCTGGCTGGGGAAGACTGGGGGGGGGGGGGCTACTGCCAGTCAGTGTAGACAATGCTGAGCTACATGGACCTAATGGTCTGACGCAGCATAAGGCAGCTTTCTATGTTCCTATGATGTTCACTTAGCAAGTGATAAGTTAGAATCAGAATTGATGAGGCAGGGAATCCTGGCTGCCATATGTTCTTGGGAGTTGTCTGTACCTATGCAGGCAATACTAAAGTGCTGGATCACAGAAGCTCTTCATCATCTGCATTTGAGCCCCGGCTGCTGCTTAAGGCTGTGGTTAGGCCATCGTTGTTTTGAAATATTTTTTATGTGCATCTCTACTGCACACGCAGAGCATTTCCCAAAGTTCAAGGTACCCTGGAAGTCATCCTTCCACATGTGCATCTCAGTTACTCACTAACAAGCTATGTTCAGTAGTATATTGGGTCTCTTTTTCTCATATTAAAAGCTATTAGGCCTATGCCTGAACTTTTCCATCAGCATATACAGCACTGTCCACATCTTGGAGTGTATTGGAACAACCTATCACACTTTGATAGGCAAGAGCAAATTTCAAATTGACATCAAAAGATGTTGTTGTTGTTGTTGTTTAGTCGTTTAGTCGTGTCCGACTTTTCGTGACCCCATGGACCAGAGCACGCCAGGCACTCCTGTCTTCCACCGCCTCCCGCAGTTTGGTCAGGCTCATGTTTGTAGCTTCGAGAACACTATCCAACCATCTCATCCTCTGTCGTCCCCCTTTCCTTGTGCCCTCCATCTTTCCCAACATCAGGGTCTTTTCCAGGGAGTCTTCTCTTCTCATGAGATGGCCAAAGTATTGGAGCCTCAACTTCACGATCTGTCCTTCCAGTGAGCACTCAGGTCTGATTTCCTTAAGAATGGATGCGTTTGATCTTCTTGCAGTCCATGGGACTCTCAAGAGTCTCCTCCAGCACCATAATTCAAAAGCATCAATTCTTCGGCGATCAGCCTTCTTTATGGTCCAGCTCTCACTTCCATACATCACTACTGGGAAAACCATGGCTTTAACTATACGGACCTTTGTTGGTAAGGTGATGTCTCTACTTTTTAAGATGTTGTCTATATTTGCCATCGCCTTTCTCCCAAGGAGCAGGCGTCTTTTAATTTCGTGACTGCTGTCACCATCTGCAGTGATCATGGAGCCCAAGAAAATAAAATCTCTCACTGCCTCCATTTCTTCCCCTTCTATTTGCCAGGAGGTGATGGGACCAGTGGCCATGATCTTCGTTTTTTTGATGTTGAGGTTCAGACCATATTTTGCGCTCTCCTCTTTCACCCTCATTAAAAGGTTCTTTAATTTCTCCTCACTTTCTGCCATCAAGGTTGTGTCATCTGCATATCTGAGGTTGTTGATATTTCTTCTGGAGATCTTAATTCCGGCTTGGGATTCATCCAGCCCAGCCTTTCGCATGATGAATTCTGCATATAAGTTAAATAAGCAGGGGGACAATATACAGCCTTGTTGTACTCCTTTCCCAATTTTGAACCAATCAGTTGTTCCATATCCAGTTCGACATCAAAAGATATTTTGCACTAATTACTGCCTAAATAAAAAAAGCCGGGTTTCTGGACACCAATGCATCATAACTATAGTGGATGATTGATTTTGTCTTGCTAGCTTAAGATCCGTTCAGTATATAAACATATAATTTGTCATTGCTTTATTCTCTGGAAAAAAGCATTTCAAATAAATCTTAGGTAAAGTCACCTTGATGCTTGACTCCAGCCTGTGCAAACAGCCCCTGCAGCTCTTTTAAAAGAAAATGGGGGGGGGGGGAGAGACTCACTTAACTCTCTCAATTCTATAATTAGTTCTGCTGGCATTTGCTTTTCACATAAAGCAAGGACCAGGTTATATAGGGTAAAGATTAACTAGATATTGACCAAGGCGTCTCTGATAGAGGTAAAAGTAAAGCTCTAATGTCCAAGATTAGACATATGTAGGAATGAATGTCTATATTGACCTTTGAAATGCTTCAGTTCAGAAGCAAAAGTGTTCAAAGAAGAGATGGATGAACGGTGGAGGCCTCACGGGTTAAAATAACTTACTGGGAAGGTACATTTCTTTAAGGGTTACTTTGTTGTCACTGAATAATTTGCAAATGCAAATGCAACACTCACATTTATTGCAGAAACAGTAAAAATATGTTTCAGATTGGACTAATTTCAGATTGGACTAATTTAGGTTATTTTCCATGATGGACTTGAACTAATAATAATTCTGTCCCATATTTGATTCATTAAAGCTATCTTACAAGTTTAAGTACTAGTTTTATTATTTTTCAGAACAATGATATCCTTTTAAGAAATATCTATTCAGAGCAAACATCCCAAAAGGTTCTCTTTGGAGAAAAAGAACATGGTTTTTCCTCAATACACTCTGAGATTCTTATGATTTTACTAAGAATAAACATTCCAATTCAGTATAAGTTGTAGACTCGCCATTTTTGCTGCTGCTTACCCCAGTTTGTAATCATTTGGAATGATTTTCAAAAAGCTGTTAATTGTGGAACCTTAAAGACTTAACAAATTTATTATGGCATAAATGTTTGTGGGCTACAATCTACTTCATCAGATACACAAAAGCTTGTGCCATAATACGTTTGTTAGTATTTAAGGTGCTGTAAGACTCTTTATTAAAGCTTTCAGAAACTTCACATCTGGGTAATACTCTCACCCAGGGGAAGGATTTAAAATGGTAATTAAAATATGGTGTGCTTTTGAGTTAAATGCATCTTTGTTGCCAAGGTACAATAATAATAAGATAGGGCAAAATGGGGAAATGAACTATATGTTTAGAGCAAAACTTTCATGGTCTCTTCTGTCCAGAGGAAATTGGGTCAAAAAAGCAGAAACAACTGAATGTAGAAAGCTATACTAGAAAGCCAAACATTGATCAGTTTAGTATTTTGCTAAAATAATAATAATAATAATAATAATAATAATAATAATAATAATAATAATTCAGAGACCCTGTTTGACTAGTTTCCTCTTTTTCAATATGTGAAATAAATGTTTAAGGGAAGCACAATGAGTCTATTACAGCCTTTCTAATATAACAGTTTATAAAATCCTGTTTATGATTCTGCAGTTGGCTCCTGTATAAAATGCAAATTTGCTATCTATCAAATTACAAGTGCTGCTGTTTGAAGGAGTGAGGAAACTTATATTGGGTCATTGAGATTTCTTTTTTCCCCCTTATACCAGGGGCAGGATATAAGAATCACAGAATCATAGAACTGCAGAGTTGGAAAGGACCGTGAGAATCAACTTGTGCAACCCCTGTAATGCAGGTACATGCAGCTGTCCCTCAAGGGGATCAAACCTGCAACCTTGGCGTTATCAGCACCATGCTCCAACTAACTGCGCGATCCATTGAAGAACTGTGTCAAGCAGAAACTCCAGGATTTGGTTGTGAACATCACTGCATTCTCCTCTTAGTGGAAAGCTGAAATTCTATTTCTCAGCATACTGTCATTCAGCTGAGGTTTAAGAAAATAGGCTCACGGGTGTTCTATGATATAAGAGAGATCTGTGTGGATGAGAGGCAGGAAGAAACTAAAGAAAGCAGAAGAAAAATTAGGAGTGAGGGCATAGAAACCAAACTTTTAGAATAGTTAATGATAATAATTACATTATTTATTTTACTTGTTGGTTAATGTGAAGAG
The DNA here is from genome assembly GCF_964188315.1 of Podarcis muralis. NCBI lineage: Eukaryota > Metazoa > Chordata > Lepidosauria > Squamata > Lacertidae > Podarcis > Podarcis muralis. Next base: position 49,130,446 of record NC_135662.1, on the reverse strand, counting down.
ACAAAAAGAGTGCAAAGAAAGAAAGAGCTTCATATGGAAGCAATCTGAATTTTCAGGGAATAAAAACAAGTAACATATTTATGTCAAGCATGATGCAGTGCATCATACTGTATTTAATTATAACTGGGATGGTCTGGTAGATTATTAGGCAAGTTGCAAGTTTCTGGCTTTGGCTGTTTAGGTAGATGCTTGTTTCCAAAGCTGCAGGCACAGTGTAAATCACATCAATGACAGATATCCTCCAATTTAGTATTTATATTTTTTCAGATTATAACATTTACCACATCCATTATACTTTTCAGCCACTCTTTAGGCTAAAAGATTAATTATATTCTGCATCAATATAGACTGAGCAATGAATACCAAATCATTACAATGTATATTCTTTTCCACTCAATCCTTATTCTAAATTCTTGTGTGCAGTGCAATAAACCCAGTGTAATAATCCTGGTAGGGAATAGTTTATCAGATGGGCACACAGGAAAGACAAGCACAGAGATTTGCTGGTTTCCTTGCACCGTACTAGCCAAAAACCTGTTACAATTTCATGTGATGAAGTGTTTCAGGGCTTCATGTCTTTGATAGGTAAGTGTCTGTTTGTTGGTATGCCACTTATTATTCAGCAAAGACTGAAACATCAGGAATACTGAACAGGGACATTTGTGGATATATCACGAGTCAGTCACATTTCTTATTGTCTTTGTCTTGCACTTCCAGCTACACAGTTTGTGTGGAGCATCTGCAAAAGAGCAGTGTGGATAAGCTTCGGAGGAGGTGGGTCCCCAAAAACTTCTGGCAAAAAAGGGTGGGATCTATTTGATGGGGACAACTGACCTGCACCCAGTTATAGGGATTATTATTTTTTTTACAGTAAACCTTGAGATGAGTTTAAGAACACTTTCAGAAAAGTCCAAGCTAAACTTAAATATCATTGCATACAAAGAAACGCAGGTGATGAGTTTTCATGGGGCATCTTGAGTCATACCTACTAAGTTTCATGACATGGGGCTAAAGCCAAAGAGCAATGATGTTTCCACCAGTCCAATATTATTTTAATAAGCGGGTCACTTGCAAGGGATGGTTGATGGCCAAATGAGGAAAGGCTGTAGTTCAGTGGCAGAGCATCTACTTTGTATGCAGAAGTCTGGAATCTCTGGAAATCTCTGGAATCTCCAGGCTCAGAGAGAAACTTGTCTGAAGTCCTGGAGAGCCAATCAGTGCAGAGGGCCAATGGTCTGATTCACTATAAGGCAGCTTCCTGTGTTCCTAAGTTATAGGTGTTGCTTGCATTGACTGTGGTGTTGAGTTCCAAGAAATGTAATTAAGCAGATGCAACCAATTGCTGTTCCGTTGTCACATACTGGGATCAAGGTTGGTTGCATCAAAAGGGGCTCCTTCTCTGCTTACCACAATGATGCAACCATTGCTCAGAGCAAATTCACATGTGCAGTCCTGAGACATGTACTGAGTTCCACCTGAAGCAAGCTGTTGGGTAACACCTCCTGTGAGTGTAAATATAAGAACCTTAATGGTTTCTGCCATCATTAAGAAACCACTTAATCCAGTAGCATGACATGTGGCTAAATCTTAAGGGCTTAAAAATGTTAGTTTTATCTAAAAATGCTCTGCAGCTCACCTATGTAACAAGCTCAGGGCAAAATATATCTTGGTGTTAATGACACTAGAAAAGAATTCACAAGGCAATCACAGATAGTAAAGATGTAGTCATTTTGCCAGGAAGTGATCTCACATTCCAAGAAAAGCAGAGGTTGTAATGCAAATGCAGACTATCTCTGAAATGAATAGAAGCTTTGACTGCCAAGTAAAAATGAAGTTCAAAGCTAGAAAATAGGATTGTCTTATCCTTCATAAGTTACTGCCAGAAAACAGAAAAGATACAGCAATTGCCTTCAACAGAATGAAACACACCTGTTGCTTATGAAAATGCAGCCCATATGTCGGCCACAATTTTTCTTTCTGTCTTGACTTACAAACAGCAATCAACCAAGCTTTCTTTAATCCTTCCAGTAATGTTGCTGTGTTAAAGTTGCTTCTGTATAGTTCGCTTGCCAGTTGCTTATTTCAAGCAGAGGCAATAGGAGTGGGTTTAAGTCACAATCCAGGGAACGTTAAGCACAACTAAGGGCTTAACCACACTTAACTTTTGTCCCGCTCTTTGCAGGCAGGGGTCTGCACTTTAACACTTCATGCCTGTGTTTTGTTTCATTGGGTTTTTTGCCTCAAGCTTGCTCTGTGAACACTCGCTCTTTAAAGCTGAATCGGAGCAAACATCAGTTTGGGTTTTCTGCATATTGATGTTTGCTCTGCTTGAACTCTAAAGAGTGGGTTTTCAGATGGAAAGCTCTGGAGCAAAAGGGGGGGCGGCACTTGGACATGGAGCTTTAAACTGTGGACCATGCCTGGAAAGAGCAGTGGAAAGATAAGTGTGGATAAGCCCTAAATCCCACTGAAGTCAATGGAACCCAAGACTTGCATTGATGACAATGGCATTACTGCCTTCCTAACATTCTCTGGGACACTCTACACATAAATTCAGTGTTGTATTTTCTTCCCAAAACATTTTTTAAATTAAAACATGAGTATGTTGATGGCTTAGCTATTTATATCTAGCAGATTTCTAGCTAGATGAAACAATATTTTCCCCCCATAGAATATGACAGAATTCCTTTAAAGCTTGTCAACACACATTGTGCCAGCTATTTTGGTTTAGACCATTTTCCAGCACAATGTTTGGATAGCCTTCAGAGATTAAAGTGAATTGCAGTTGTTTTTAGTTTAAAGAGATGGGTGGGGAAATCCTGAGCAAGACTGGTTTCCTGTGGCATATAGTGAGACACCTGAAAGATAGCACATGAAACTGAATTGTCTATCAAAAGAAAGAAGTGCTGGCAAAGTCAATCCAAATTAAATCCTACAATCCTCTTTTGCTTTTCATTTCTGATGGATTTTAAACATAAACTTTATTTCCTTAAGGAGTGGGGAATGTTGGTGGCACGGCTGAACATCAAAATAAAATGATATTTGTTCATTTATTTGCAACATTTATATACTGCTTTTAATCACTGGTTTCAATGAGATATTGCATCTGACAGTGGAGCATGCCTCTCCCTTAAAAAGCAGTGGCAACCAGAGCTAAGCTGCCTTCATATGTCACCCCCAGCATATTCCCATCCTCTATTATCTACACATAGGCTATAACTAGACTGGAGCAACTGCCTGGAAAACTTTTGATACATAAGAGATCAAACCCATGGTAGATTAAAAAGGAGACTCAGGAAATAACAGTGTGGTGAGGTCTCATAAAGAACACTGTAGCCCATTCAGTTCAAGAAACATGTTGACAAATAGACAATGATTCAGAAGAAAGTGACAAAGATACTAAAGACAAAGGAGACAATTTTTTTTTCATTTAATATGAAAGAAGAAAATCAAGGGGACAGTATGCTGACAGTACTAACGATGAGCAGCAGCCATTGTGTCACTCAAGCACCAGGTTTGGCTTATGTAATCCCAATCTTAACCTAGACAGCATCCTAAAAAGCAGAGACATCACCTTGCCAACAAAGGTCCGTATAGTTAAAGCTATGGTTTTCCAAGTAGTGATGTATGGAAGTGAGAGCTGGACCATAAAGAAGGCTGATCGCCGAAGAATTGATGCTTTCGAATTATGGTGCTGGAGGAGACTCTTGAGAGTCCCATGGACTGCAAGAAGATCAAACCTAGCCATTCTTAAGGAAATCAGCCCTGAGTGCTCACTGGAAGGACAGATCCTGAAGCTGAGGCTCCAATACTTTGGCCACCTCATGAGAAGAGAAGACTCCCTGGAAAAGACGCTGATGTTGGTAAAGATGGAGGGCACAAGGAGAAGGGGATGACAAAGATTGAGATGGTTGGACAGTGTTCTCGAAGCTACCAGCATGAGTTTGACCAAACTGCGGGAGGCAGTGGAAGACAGGAGTGCCTGGCGTGCTCTGGTCCATGGGGTCACGAAGAGTTGGACACGACTAAATAACAACAACAACAATTCCAATCTTTCCCTTTGGTGGGAATTTACGTGTGGGCATACAAGCCCAGAGAATACCTCTGTTAGGGAGAAGCTCTGCAGAGGCTAGACTGCAGAAAGTGCTGCATCTCCATCTTCAGGAGTCATGCCCATGACTGACTGGGTTATCGGCAATGAAAGACTGAAGGGGTGTAAGATCATGACAATGCTTTGTAGCTTTCTTTGGGCTATTTAAGAAAACCTTTAGCCTTTAGCCTTCACCCCATTTGGGTGTTCATTGTGTTCTGGATGTAAGAAAAACCACTGCACCTTTAACAATACAATTGTCATTATAATTAACTGTAGGTTGGGTTGCCCATTCTCTAGATCAGGTCCCAAGAGACTGCAATCTACTCCCAGTATTAAAAAAAAAACTGGCAGTGATCTACCAATTGTTATTGAGGATTGACCAGAGTTGACTGAGCTTCTTTGAAGGGGGAATGACATGATTCGCTCACCTAAAACTCCACTGCTAAAAACCGCACGCAGCGCTAAAGCCAATCATCGTATTCCCAATCGCCAACAGAAAATGCCAAACACTGCCCACTTGACACAACAGAGGGACAGAGAAAGGGGAGCGGGAGGACGGAGACATTAATTCCACAGTTCTTTAAATTCCATGATCGACCACGATCACCAGGGGAGCTACCTGTCGATCGCAGTTGACTGGTTGAACATGTCTGCTCTAGATGAATGGACAGACCAATAACCTGCATTAACATTTGTATGCATTTTCATGCATACTTCTCTTATGTATCTTATATGCAGTTTTGCCGCATAATCCATTTTTCCCCAAACAATATTCACTAATATAATGTATTCTGCTCATTAATTTCACAAATATACATATTTTTGCATGCATTTTTCCTGAACGCACAAATTGTTGTATGCATTTTTTGTTGGGGAACGGCAACATAAAACTCAGATTGCATTTGGGTTTGCATATTGGGTGTGAATTAGGTTCGTTTGCATTAAAATGAAAAACACATGAATTTCTCCCAATTCCTATTTAATACTGGCCACAACAATGGTGGTTTTGCTTCTCAGAATGGAATGGAATCAACGTCTCGTTGAAATAAATGGCAGATTTCCCAATACTTTTAATGGTTATGGATCACACCCAAGTTTTATTTGTTTGCTTGTTCATTTAAGCTCAGCATCCTTGTTAAACCCTTGAATTTTTGTTCTCCCTTTCATGGATTAGGTGGCAACCCCGTGTAGATTTTTTCTCACGCTGACTGGGGAGCAAAGCACTTTTCTGTATAAAGATTGTATAGTGGCCCCCATTTTTGTTAAGAACCTTGCACATGACATACAAAGTAGCCTCTCTGTGATGAAAATAATTGTTCTTGGATAAACAAGGAGATTCTCAGAAAGTCCCAAGGCTATTGGCAGAAGATGTGTTGGCAGCTGTAAGAGAACAATTTTATTGTGGTGCAAGGAACTGTAAGAGGAAATGAATCTGGGATTCTCTAAGTCCCAAACGTTATAAGCTTATGCTATATAAAATTGAGGTAAACATTCTTTATTGCCATGGCTATGTTATTACAAATCTCATTTGTTTGCATAGGGAGATATGCTGTATTTATTGTTTATTTATGTCCACTGTTTCTTACCATGCCTTTTCAAACAGGATATTCAAGGGGATTCCCCCCCACCCCCAAAAAAAGACAGAAATGTTTCACTAATTCTATGTGGGGTACAATAAACTGCTCTTCCCTCAAAAGATAATCTAATTCTCAGTCTCAAAGAATACAATCTTGAACACCTGGTTAAAGATGTGCTGACTTGGTTTTTTTTCCAGTTCAATTTTACTCCTATTACTACAGATCGGGGTGGGGTAGGCTCTCATAATTGAGTTCACCAGTGACAAAGGCTGTGCTTTGATTTTATACAGAGAAATGGAACTATAGATTATTATTAATATATCCCTAAACACCATACATTATTAAACAGTTGAAAAGAGCACAGAATACCTTTTGTTAGCTTAGCCACATGCCATTATGCCATTGTGAAACCCACCACTAAAATCAAATAGGCTGGTGGGGAAACTTTCCAAACAACACAATATTCTGTGGGATAAAAATAGTTTGGGGGCTGCTTCCCCTAAAAAGCTTCTGTCTTGTAAGGCCATATTGCTATGTAAATGTGACTTTTAAGATTAAATCAAGTGTATCAGGCAGCCGAATCACTGCTTCATTCCATATTTGGGGTTATGTACCCAATTTCTTATGTACAATCATGGGCTCCTTTCAGTTTTTGAGACCCCTAGCCATAAAAAAAATTAAAAATGATGACAGTAACAAAGAAAATAGGGCACACACAAATCTTGTGGCACTAGAACCAACAAATTTTAATGAATATTTATTAATTTGCTATTATTTAGGGTAAAACTTCCCAAGGAAGCTTACATCAAAAAAGAAAATTAAATCAATACTACAATATTTCCAAACACACACACTCTCCATCAGATCCTCAAGAACACATCCAGCATTAAAACATTAAAACAGCAGCAGTGAAAACAATGCAAAGCACCACACACAAAAAATAAAAACAGCCTGAAATAAAAAGGTATTTAAAGTATTGTCTGAAATCCCCCACTCTTGCTTACCCCTGCTGCCACCCCAGACTGTTGAGTGACCATAAAAAATGTGCAATTTGCTAAGCAACCTGTAAAAAATAACACTAACATCTATGTTTTAAGGAAATACTACGTACCTTTAGTTCAAGCTCAGGCTTGTCTGATGAAACAGCTCCAGCATGAAGTCATCAGACTATGGAAATATAGTGTCTGCAACCTGAAATAAATGAGATCGAGAGGTAAGCACCTAACTGCTATCAATTATAGCAGCTAATAAAAATTAACCCAGTGAATTCCATTCCAAAGAGAAATAAACACATAAAGCAGTAGTTGACATTTAAAAAAAATGTATATTTATATTCAGGATCACCCATGGAAAAATATGATGCACATATGGTGACTTCGATTTCAACATCTTGCTTTCTTTGGCATTCCTCAGAGTTGTACTAGACTCATAGAAGGAATTGCCTTAATAAGTCCTATTTTCCCCAACCCCAAGCAAAGAATCAATTGCCCAATTTAAACCTTGACCTATTCCATTTCTATTCTCATCACTCCCTGCTTCTCAGTTATAAAGTACCCAATGGCTTTATAATAAATCTAATGTATGTGATGACAATGATATTGATTGACTGAATTTGTAACATATAAACCCATCAGGAATTTGCACAGGGTAGGCATAAATTAGCTGTTCTCTTCTCCACTCCCCTGTCAGTAGTGAGCCAATATCATGCCATGTTGAATTAGGAAAAGGGATACCGTACTTATGTTGAAGTCCTCAGATTCAAGCCACAGAACACATTTATTTGTCTTGGGATGCTAAGGAAGAGCAAGAGAAAGGAACCATGTAGGCTGCCTTGAGCTTCTCAGAGAGAGGGTGGGATTAAAATGTATTAAACAGATGAGCACAATTTCTCCAGATTAGCTACTATTCATCTGTCATGTTTCCTCTTCACACAATCATAATTTATGCATCTTGCGATGGGCAGTAATTTGCTACTAATTCTACCGTTATTGTTCCCTAAGAATAGTGATGAGGCTGAGGAGGAATCATTACTTTGCAATACTCCATGGTTTAGGGGAGTTTATCAGAACAATAAATATTAGAAGCTAGCCATGTTGCAAATTTGGCATCACTCAGAAATGGACATTTTATATTTTAGTTTTAGATTTCAGCAGCTTCATGTAGAGAACTAATGCATAGGGCAGAGATGAGTGCATCACATGCAGTTTGAATCACAGGAGGGGTGGCCAGATGGCAGCCTCTGCCCTCCCAATGTCTGAATTTTCAATCTAAGACAAATAATCCATCTGGACATCTTAAAGGGAAGGAAGGTATATCCTAAGTGCTCTTCTCCAGCCAGTTGAAATTAACACTGAAATTGGATAGCTTTAAAGTCACCCGAATTATAAGGGAGGATGTTGAAAGGAATAAGCAAAATGCCTTCAAAACTATTTTTTCCTCTCTTGAACGTGGGTCTCAGTTGAGTATGTGAACCTTTCTTTATGCTGAGCTGACATTGGCTCCTCATGACCTCAGATCACAGTAGGTGTTAAGGAGCAGAGGTTTCTCCGGGAAGTTCAGGGGTGGTAGAAATGTTTTGATTCTGCAGCTGAAGAAAGGCTGCCAGGATCTTGCAAGCAAGCAGCAGAATATTGTATTTGTTTTTATAGTGTGGTCATTATTTTTCTCACAATGTGGTTCCTGCAATCTTTGAAGTCTTTTGACTCCTTTAGTCTCTGGATAATGGCTGACATGGCTTGTTTGCTTATTCATGATGCTGTCTCTTTCGGGAGAAGGGGTTTTTTCTGCTGCTGCTGCTGGTGCTATATCCTGTTTTATACAATCCTTAGCCACAGCTAGCAAATAACAGCCAGGAAGCCATAAAACACTACTGAAGATCTTCCTTTCAGTTTCTGTAACTCAGTGATGGAAACCATCTGTGATAATTAAATAGAAGTGGACAAGGTTTGGAAGGTTTCTTGTGATTCGTTTCTGAGGGTCAATAGATACTGATTGTTTTTCCTTCACAGAGATGGCACCATAAAGGCAGGGAGGGGGAATGTATGTGTAGTGTACCGCCACTTGTGAATTATTATTGTATGAGTCTTTATTTTACTATGAGTTTACAACCTGAATGTTGCTATCACTGGGGAAAGCCTGAGGAGAACTACGGTAACTCAACAGTGAGCCTTCTCAGTTATGGGCTGCATTCTCCTCAGAAATCCACTTGGCACCAACTTTTTGCTTACTTTTAGCAAACTGAAAACATGTATATTATCATCAGGCTTTTGATGAATAATATTTCTGGACCTTAAAATGTAGTTAACGGATGGTTTTTAACTGATTTAAATTTATTATTGTTTGTATTTTTTCTTGTAACCTTCACCTGAGGTCAATGGAGAAAGGGTGAGATATAAATTATATAAATAAATAAATAAATAAATAAATACAACTCAGAAAAAGCCTTTTTGTGGCATTCAGCGGCATCTCTGGTATCTAGTTGTGAAAAACATAAACTTTTCAAACTACATTTCTCTAGAGAGCTATTATTTTATTGTTGGCATGCACGGTTGGCTTAAAAAGACTTGGCATCTCAACACAACATCATTGAAACAAAGAAAATGAAAGCTGCCAAGATGGAGCAGATCCTGTGGGGACCTAGAATGGCCCATTGCCTGCCTGGTGTGTCCTCAACTCCTGGATCTATGTCCAATTTCTCTTTACTTGTGGCAACAATCACAAAATTCAGTATACAATTATCCTAATGATTGTCAGCCGCTCAACTAAAGTCCTTAAGCAAAAACATCTTTAACAAATGTCTTAATAAAGCTTAAAGCATCTTTAATGATGTGAACCAACAGTTCCTGAAAAAATCCCTAGCATTACCCAGATTCAAGGATTAATCATCAAACAAACAGAAACAGTTGCTATGTTGCTATTGTCTTTAATCCTTCTTGAAATGATGGTGTTTGTTTTTCAGATGTTACATTATGACAATATTGCCTTCTTAGCAATAAATTACAAAGAAAAGCATTAATTCAATATAATGACTAATATAAGACCCCCAACCAGTGGTTTTTTAAAAATAAAAAAGCTTGTAATTCATGTTAAAATTTCATCTCAGCATGTGTAGACCACACAATGTGTCAATGTTTGTTCTTTACATAAAATAAGGACCACCGGGGGATTTTAAATTGTGCACTAGTTGTAGAAAAATTACTTCTGCAGCAAATGTGAGGCAGACAGACAGACAGAGATTTTTGGCTGATCCAGTAGTCCACGGACAGGGACATCACTTAGGCTGCCAGAAAATGAATCTGCTAACTCAATTTTTTTTCTTCAAGTCATTCTATGTTTCTCAATATATTGCCCCCTGCTGCATTGATTTTCCCACTCATTATCCTCCATAATAGGCAGGCTGATCACTAATACATATATTCTGCTTCCAGACAAACCCAGAGACCCAAACAATTCTCAGGCAATGAATAAAAACATCTTAAATACAGTTTTCGGTTTAGCTCTAGAAAATGCACACCATGATATAACATAATAGATGGAGTTTTGGGACGATTTTAACATTATTTCCCCACCACTACCAGTTCCCAATATGAAGGCTGCCAAAAGGCACTCACTCATGTCAGCATTTCATGTGATGGGTTAAAACCTAAAAGCTTCTTAAGCCATGTGCCACCCCTGTGCGTGCATTGTCAGCATGCCAGTGTGGTTGCTGACACCAATGGAAACATACAATATTGGTGCAAGGACACTGCATACTATAAGCAAACATGATATGAGAGCTTTTCAAAGTTTTATGCCCACTACATAGAGCCAACATGGATTGGTGCTTTTTGACAGCCTCCACAAACCTCTACCCACAAAACTTCTTATTCTTGTCTTAATCATGGTTAAAAGAAAAGAGGACATAAGACAACAGTATCCTTTGGGAGCAAAAGCACTTTATAATATGAAAAGGATCATATGGGGTTCCTATTGTACTGCGTCTTTGCTCCCAATGCATCTTTTTCCAAACATTAAAAGAATAATGGAAAGTTTTGTACAATGACTGTAGAAGTGGAACTCTATGTTGAAATCTTGGTAACAGTGGCTTCAAATACAGGTTTTGTGCTCATTTAAATGGGCTCAACTTGTGGCTGATTTGGACAGTCATCAAATTATCTTATTGCTAACTTGCTGGCCCTCTAGTAACCGAGTTCTTCTCTCTCCTCTCAAAAGTAACTAAAATCTGATTTAAATTGTAATTTCCAGATCTTTCCAAACAAGTAGACAGCATCATGAGTTTAACTATAGTAATGATTTATTCAGCACATCTCCAAACTTATCACAACCTTAAGGATGTGCTGAGCAAGGAAATAAAGAAGTATGTGTTGGAAATACAATTTTCCTACCAGCTTGCAATTCAAGTTTTACTCCTCCTGATTTACAGAGGGTCAATCCTAGAAAAATATTGTGGAGTGGGCTCCCACAACTACCACTGATGACCACATAGGTCACAAAGGTATAAACACATCTATGGCCCTCATTCAAATGGGCACTGACTAATCCAGTTTATTTTCTCCAAAACCAACTCTAATCTCATTCACTTAAATATTAGGCAACATTTATAGGCAACGTTCTTCCCCTATCACTCAGTAAACAATCTTGTACTTGTATACAAATTAAAGAATGCATCCTCTGCCATGCAATGTGAATGAGCAAGAAAATCCAGTAAGATACCAAAATCATAGAAGAAGAAAAAGAATAGGCACTCGTATTTTTGCTCTATTTCCTCTCTACCACCATGGCTCTGATAGAAAGACACATAGCCATTGTCCCCTGAAGTCCTTAGGGTTTCTATTTCTTATATAAGCCTGATTCTTGATTGGCAGATGTGTTTGCATATATTATACACACACACACATGGGCTCACTTAATGTGAGGGATGGAGTTCATAGCACTAGCCTTGTAGTCTGTTATTTTTTCTTGTGGAGACTGCACATATCACTCCTCTAACATATGGAATGCCTTGTGGCATAGATATCTCCATACAATTTTGTAGGTGGGGAAAAAACCAGCAACTCATCCTACTTTTACTAACGTGAGCCCAATGGATGTCTTGGGCTGCCTCCCACAATTATCTAGTTCAAGTACCTAGTTCTGCAACAACACAATAGTTCTAGCTGCAGCCTCAGAAAGATTATTTGGAGGAGAGAAAGAATCCAGCTGAGGGAGACATGGTGAGAAAAAGACAATGAAAGTCAGATAAGCTTCTAGCAGTATTCAGGGCCAAGGTTATGTCCTAAGATGCGTGCCCTAACTCAGTATTTGCTAGTCCCATGCCTTCCAGATGTTGTGAAAGGGCACTGGGTTGGTGAAGGGTGCCCTAACCCATTTCATCTTAAGCAGTAGCTATCACATAGGAATTCAGAGACAGATGGATAGCTAAGGGTACCCCACACATTTACATGGCTGCTACTGAGTGGGAGATAATTTATGGTGATTAGTACAAACTGCGAATGGGAATTGTTCTGAGAAAAAATACTTGCTCTTCTTGTGGGACTCTTGCCACTTACGTCAGTGTGGAAAAGATAACATTAATCTGCAATGATTTTACTACATACTTTTGCACTTTAAGATTTTGCATTTATTCCCAGAGGGTGCAGAATGTTTGATCTGGGAAACAACTGCAAATTAAATGGATCACTTCCGAATGATTCAATTGGACTTTAAAATCAACTTTCTCTCCTGCTGCCAAACCTTGGATAGCATGTGGGTTGGGCTGTGAGTCGTTTTTGTGTTTAATGCAATGCCATTATCCACCCTTAGACCCTAGAAACAAAAGTGGATATGTAGGAAGTAGATATATACTTAGTCCACGATATAAAAGAATTGTCAAAGAGATAACACGGATAGCAACGTGCTCTGCAAAGTAATATAGGTAATTATATTTCATCCTATGGGCCAAAGTGTACTCCAGCTAACTGCACAGTCCAAACCAAATCTATTCAGAAGTAAGTCAGATTGAATTCCCAGGTAAGTGTGGTTAGCATTGCAGCCTAAGCCAGACTGAACTAATTTAGAGTATTACGTAGAGTTTAGTTCAGATTTCAATTCTTTGTACACAACCACCAACCCTTGAACAGAATCTGTCTTCTCTCATGGCACTCGTCAGTTACTATATTTGATGTTATAGGCCAGGCAGCAACACAATGTGAAGAGGCCAGTATTTTCAGAATAATCATGAGGCAGAATATCAATGCCTAAAATGAAGTTTATTTACCTGCTCACTGTTAACATTACTTGATTAGATATTTATAGGGTCTGGCCTGGCAGTCGTCCCCCCTCACAGAGCTACAATTCCCAGCCTCCTTAACAAACAACAGCTCCCAGGATTCTTTGGGGAAAGTCATGTGCTTTAAATGTGCACTGGATGTGCTTTAAATGCAGGGTGTGGCTTTAGGCTGGCCTCCAGAATGCTAACAGCAAACTCTGCATTGCCACAGCTCTTGGGATCACAGTAACATAACAAGCTGCTCTACACTGATTCAGACCAGGGATCCATCTCATCCTCTACTGTTGACACGGACTGGCATTAGTTCTCCAAGGTTTCAGGAAGGAGTCTTTCCTGAGTCAACCTGGAGATGCCATGGACTGAGCATGGAATCTGCCTTTGAAGAGTAAAGCAAGTGCTGTAACTCAGGTCTATAACCCTTCTTCATAAATATTGCAATGCTGCTTGCAGAAAAACTGAAGGGACAGAAAGAGTGAATTGTGTTGTTGTTTAGTTGTTTAGTCGTGTCCAACTCTTCGTGACCCCATGGACCAGAGCACGCCAGGCACTCCTGTCTTCCACTGCCTCCTGCAGTTTGGTCAAACTCATGCTGGTAGCTTCGGGAACACTGTCCAACCATCTCATCCTCTGCCGTCCCCTTCTCCTTGTGCCCTCCATCTTTACCAACATCAGGGTCTTTTCCAGGGAGTCTTCTCTTCTCATGAGGTGGCCAAAGTATTGGAGCCTCAGCTTCACGATCTGTCCTTCTATTTACATATTTTAAATTTGGCCAAGATGGGGTTTTGAAATAGCTAACAGTTATTAATCATTTAGTAAATGGAAGTAGGTCTACACCACACGTATTACAAATAACTTCTTGCTGCACAAATTGATCTCAGTTGTATATGCTCACTGCCCCTTGTGGCACAGCAAGTTTAAATGAGATGCATCCTGCCGCCGGTTTCAGAGCTTTGCACCAATTTTCAGCTGTTTGTTATACCAATCCCAGAAAGAAGTATCACAAATCCACGGTAATTTAGGCTACTACATGTGCAGTATGAACATAGTGCAAGCAAGTAGGAGCGAGAAACAAAAACATATAGAAAAATATATCCTCTGCCGCAGGTATTGTGAGAAGCATGGAAATCATATTATGTTTGGGTCTGAGGAATCAACAGGAAGGAGAATGCACCACCTTGCCATGAGTTTTTCCTTTAAAACAAAAATATGACCGTGTTTAGAGGGGTTTTTTCTCCCGGCTTATTAGAAGTAACCTACACTATGAGCAGAAAATCCACAACATGGGGTGGAGGAAGATCCTGTCTGAGCTGGGAAGAAATGAATAAGAAATATGCATTGCCAAGCCATTTAAAATAAAACTTCTAGAGCCTCTTTAAATTGTAACATCTTGAGTAAAGAAAAGTGCTGAATTATGTAAAAGCAGGCAGGGAGCCAACATCTGGCAACAGTAAAATTGTTTTGGAGGCGAGCAGTTTCCATCCAGCATGGAGACCTGGGTCCACGCAGCACAGGATAACGGATCTATGAAGATGTACAAGAGCTCTGGTTGCCAGAAGGATACCCTGGGCTTTGAGTGAAAATTTTTCTGTCATTTGATCTCCTAACACAGCCAGCTGAGATGAGTTATGCTTCCCCCCACCAGGAACCTCGAAAGAATTGTTCAAACCATACACTCATTCCTGCTGAATTGGAAACAAATGCCACAGCCGCACTGTTGGGCTTTGAAATCAAATTCACCCCAGCTCTTCCTAAACTTCTGTGAAGGAAACAAAGCTCTTTCCTGTGTCTGCCACTTTAGTCTCCATGGACAGGCCTCCTTTCTGCTGTGCCCCTCATCTCCTCCGCCACCACTAGCAGATTGCAATCTTTCATTCCAGAAGGCCACATCACAGGCTTGCCCCATGTGTTAACTATACTCTGTTTGCTGCCATTAGGTCATGCCATTGGGAATGGAGTCTCCTAATTAAGCCCAGAGTATGGGGAACAAGTAGACTCCTCAAGACTGCACTGATCATGCTGCTGCTTCTTATTCCGCTGCTTCTCTCCCCTGCAGGAAAGTAAACCTGATTTACTAGTTGCAGTGTTCATGCCAGGGGACTCATACACTCATTGAGCTGCACCTAAGCATTGGGTACATGAACCATATATGTAGTAGCTATGGGTAATAGCAATGCACCCTGCTCTGAGAGCCAGACTGCTAGAAACCACTGGGTTTCCCAGTATCCATGCAAATGGCGGCTGCTCCATTAGGATGAATGGGGCATTGCCTCACAAGCCTCAGCCTTCCCCTGCCGGCCGGCCTTCTTACAGCCAGTCTATGGAGTGTGATAGCTGGGAGTTTCCTCCTTCTTAGTCTCAGTGTTGTCCTTGTAGAACTCAGCAGGGAGAAGGAGAAAATGCTAAAATTGGGTTGCTTTCCTTGTCATTGGCTCTGGCTCCACCTGCTTTGGGGCTCCCCGCCTTCTTCCCCAGCAGTCCCCTTGGGCAGTAAGCCACCAACGAACCACACCAGCACTTGGCAATAGGCTGGCTACAATAACCTTTTATGTGGTGGAACCCCAACTTTGGAACACCCTTCCCAAGGAGATAGGGTGCTACTATTACACTCTTTCCGCTGCATGTTCTTATTTGTCCAGCCATTTAGGTGCTTTTTAATCTAGCCTGCTTTTGGAGTAAGGGATAAAGGATGGCTACAAAATATTTGAAACTCATAAAGCAATCTCTGTCCCAACAAGGGCGTCTTACCATTAAGTAGGAAAAAAGGACCTCAGGGAGTGATGGTAAGTTGTTGTGGGGGGGGGGGCAGAGCTGTACATCCCACACACCCTGTCCTACAACTCCTATGCTAGCCTGGTGCTCCAGAAGGCAGTGGAGGGGGCTGCCCTGTCAGCAGCACTGAAGTAAGATTCAACTGCCATTACGTCTGTGGAGTGGTGAGACAGGCATCATCTTGTCTACCTCGGGTAGAACAATATCTTGCACCAGCCACAGTCCCAGCTAAGGGCTATCCCAAGAGTTTGCAAGCTTAATGCAACAGAGAAGCAACCTTTGATAGTGTTGCATGTCAGCCCACTATCTGAGAGGTGCAAAATTCCAGGGGTTCCAGGCATTTACCCTGGGTTCAGGTTTCCTTCCGGAAATGAGACACAGCCGAGACTGTGGTGTCTTTATGATAATAATGGTTTATTTACCCAAATATACAGCCTGAGCCTATGATAGAGGGGTTCACAGCATTAACACCCCAAAGGGGTCTTGTTTCTTCCATAGCCGCAGACTTAGATTAAAGCAGAAATCAAACTTAGATTAAAGCATCTCAAATGTTACTCTGACTCTCTCCTGCTTGTTGCTTTACTTCTAGGTCACATCACTGCAACTCAGCTATAAACTCTGGCTTCGTTCTTCTAACTAATGGTGTGCTGGGGGAGGGGCCATACCCATTTGCCATCTCACAGAGCCCATATCCTTTGTTTTCCTTAATGACCCATCACCCAGGCCTCTACACCTCAGCACCGTAAACTAGCTTGGCTTATAATCGAGCACTTGCTGGATCCAGGGGTTAGAAGAATCTCACATTCAGCCAACTTCCTCCCCCATTCTCCCAAAACCCCTCCTAACAACACACACACACAGAGAGAGAGAGAGAGAGAGAGAGAGAGAGGAGAGAGAGAAATTGTCTGTTGTCTGGTTCCCGATGTAAAGGAACAGGTTTTTGTCTATGTTTGGATACAACTGGATGTGAATCAAGATTTTAACCAGCGATTTCAAAACTGCACTGATTTTTTTAAATTTTTATTTATTAGAATTCTCAAGCAACCCCATGTGCGTGTGCTGTGCAAAGCAGCAGTTGCATGATCTGTTGGGCATTATGGAACAATGGAAAGAAAGAACAATAAAATTTCTGTAAGTGAGAATAGGGGCATTGTTCCTAGCATGACCATAATACTCATGGTCTCCCATCAACCTAGAGCTGCAGGAGAACAAAGATCTTAGAGGACCTCTTCTCAGAAATCAGTATGATGTCTGGCATTATTTACAATTTATTCCAGAGTTCATTTATAAAAAACACAGTTGGTTCCTGTTAAGTCAATAGTGGGATAGCTTCACAGACAATTAAATGTAGAAGAATCCTTGCTGACAACTCTACATGAGTCCTTGACTTTCAGTGCCTTTTGGAAATAAGAAATGGCCAGGAAACATTCAAATGTAGAATATCAAAGCTACTCTATTGTAGGTTAAACATCTGCTGAAAAACTGACTTTGTTATTTAACTTTTATTAAGAAAAACACCCAACGTTAGTGAATACATTTGTCAATAGGTCTTCTTTCCCAACTGTGCTCTAAATTGTTAGACAGAATTCCACAGTGAATAGGAAGACACACAAGGCACAGTCTGTGCAACAACATAAGACTAACCACACAGGTTCTTTCAGAGTTAACAAGCACATAGAATTGCAGATGCTTATCTGAACCATATCCAAACTTTCCAAAGCCCTTAAGACTGGTAAATTGGGCATGAAATCTCATGAGGCTTTCAAGCAAGATTTCATGGACTTCCTGCTTGCAGCCAAAAGTACAACAATAATGAGACTGGGATACATCAGCAATTTGTTTTAATGATCCTAGTTAAAAAGCAAACAGGTGAGCAACTGTATGTTCTTCTTTGCTTCAAAAAGTATTATATTAGCCATATTCCTGTGCATGTATTGCTGAGTCTGGCACAACTGCACTGGCTATCAGTTAGTTCCCAGGCTCAATTCAAAGTGCTGTTTTTGACCTATAAAGCCTTATACAGCTCAGAACCCCAGCACCTCAGGAACCACCTCTCCCCACATAAATCAACTTGGACCCTGCAGTCATCATCTGAAGCCCTTTTGTGACAACATGAAAACCGGCTTTTTAATTCATGCCCCCTCCCTCTGTTTGTGGAATGTTCTCCCCAGGGAGATATGGTTGGTGCCCCTCTCATCTATCCTTGGGCAAGACTTTTATCACAATGGGGTCAATCACGTCCGATTGGTCTGTGTGCTTGACACATTAACTTCTGCTCATTCCCAGTCATGGATATTCATTGTGATACCACTGTTTGGAAAATATATCAGTGGATTTTTATAGAAAGTGTCTAGAACATTAAAAAGGACTTTGATAAGCTTGCTGTTCCATACCCAGACTTAACCCTAATTTGGTCTCAGCTGTTGGAAAGGCGTTGCTGGTGTGCTTGCCCTGACCTGGTAGCTATTAACAGATAGTGATACGGCACCCTGTCATCACCTTTGACCAGGAGGTCTTGTTCTGTAGCAACAGGGTACACCTTTCCAATGCTGGCATGATATCTGGTTGAATGGTATTACAGAGGGCATCAGGGATTAGTTGCAGGTGTGAGGGTGTTGGTGGTGAGCCGTTTGGGCTCAAGTGGCAGTTAGGCATTGGGTAAAGCAATTGGGTGTGGATCCTGTCCAATGCCCAGACGTGGGATTGGGCCATGCCACGACCCCAATGGGGACTCCTCGGGGTGCCCCTATTTGATGTAAGTTATAGGGCTCCCCTAGTGGTGGTTTACCCTTAGTTGGACTCCCTGCAGATGGCGGGAGTCGAGATAATAGCCTGGCTTCACCCAATGCCTAAGCCAAACAGCTCACATCTGTAACCCATAAAGTTGTAGCCTATTTGATCCCATAAACCTAAATACTCGTGTCCGTCTGTTTATTAATCTCTAGGGAACTGCGAGTCAAGGGCCTTAGCACGCAAGCCTGCCCACCTTTCTCAGTGGGTAGTGTTGCAGCCAGGCATGCGGGTCCCTGCTGTGATCCGGCTTAGGGGCGGGGGCATGACGCCCACTTGTGCCAACCCCAGCTGTGTCACCGGCACTGGGCAGAGCCATGCCAAGAATGGTTCTGCTGGCCAATCATTGCCATCAAGAGGCGTGGCCATGGAAGATTTAACCGCGGTGCAGCCTGGCAGTCTCCTCTCTCGTCCCTTTTCGCTGGATCTCCCAACCCACCTGCAGATATTCTACTAGCACTTGTGCAAGAGTTCACAAAAAAGCAGCACTAATAAAGTTCTCCTTTCCCACATGGTTCTTTGGATCCAAGCCATTATCTTATCACTTGCAAACTGAATAATGATAACATCCAGACAACCATTATCACAAGCTTGACAAATTTGGCATTTATTTGACTGTCATATATAATTTTGATGCCTATTATTTTTCTAACATTAACCCTGATGTCTTCCTTATGTAACTGAATTATTCTGTTTATTCCTATCGTCCTATACCATACATGCCTAAGACAATATTTGCTTCTTCATGTCTTCTACATTTCCCTTTCATTGTTTTTGCTGTTGCTCTCCTTGGTGTTGTTCCTACTTAAATATGTAATTAAAATGTGTGTTTTTTTTAAGAAAGAAAGAAAAAAATATACTATATTAAGGATAATATATTAACCCCCGTGTTTGTAGTACATGAATAACCAGAATTTATAAAGATACTTAAGTAATCTGTGAAGACCTCTCAGCAAACACACACATAACTGTATTATTTTCTGCAAATAAAACGGCAAAGGGGCCCTTTTAAAAGCATTCATTTGGGATTATGTCCTTTGTTTAGGAAGCTTGTTGGAATAATGTTGCCAATTGCTTATAATTTTATATCAAATCTTCCTCTGAAAAACAGCTATGTGCATCTTTAGATTTGTCTATTCATGGTAAAAAATTGTATATGGCTCTTCCTTCTTAAAAAATCATGAAGCAGAGAATGAAACAGAAGCATACCTACCATATCCATGCATTTTTAGCTTACACAACAAAATAACTATTGATTAAATTGCCTATATTAGGGTCTATATTATGCCCCCACACCTAATCCAGGTGTGGCCTGGACAACACCCAACTTGAATATACCGTCAAATGCATCCCTCTCTGAATCTGGTGCACAGCCCTAATATATATGCCATGTCTAATAAATGAAATGCGGGTGTTTACCTTCTGAATTAGTTCAAATACATATAATTCTAATGGTCTAAACTGAACTGTGCCACTGAGATAAATTAATTTACCATATTTTTTGCTCTATAAGACTCACTTTTTCCCTCCTAAAAAGTAAGTGGAAATGTGTGTGCGTCTTATGGAGCGAATGCAGGATGCGCAGCTATCACAGAAGCCAGAACAGCAAGAGGGATTGCTGCTTTCACTGCGCAGAGATCCCTCTTGCTGTTCTGGCTTCTGAGATTCAGAATATTTTTTTTCTTGTTTTCCTCCTCCAAAAACTAGGTGCGTCTTGTGGTCTGGTGCGTCTTATAGAGCGAAAAATACGGTAATAGTAAAACATCATCATCCAGTCTGAAAAACAAAAGGGAAATGCAGGCTCATACAATTCAACTTATTTATTCGTTTAGCATTTTTATTTATTTTACTTTTCTGCCAGAAGGAGGCCTTCAAAGTAGGTTACAGACATGAAACCACAATAAAACATCACAAAAAATGTTTTAAAACATATGAAGGGGCAAGTTGTCAATAACTCTAATGCAGCAGTCTTTCTCAACCTGGTGTCCTCCAGACTGCCATGCTGGCTGGGGCACATGGGAGTTGTCGTGTGAGTTCTGAGGGACATCAAGTTGAGGAAGACCGTAATACAGTGGCAAAACCAATAATAAAGAGCTAAGCAGAAAAAATCACTCATGGTAAGGGCTCAGCAAAATAATGCTGTCTGCACAGTGGAGTGCAAAGTCTGCAATGTGGGAGACATATGAGCCTCTAGGGGAAGGGAGTTCCACAGTCTGAGAGTAGTTGTCTTGAGTCACTGCTAATTGCACCTCTGATGACAGCAGGCACCAAAACAGCTGACAGTTTCAACACAGAGGCAGGTTAGTATTGGAAAGCACAGTCCTTAAAATATTCTGGACTCAAACGACACAGGGCTTTAAAAGTCATAACCAGCACTTTGAATTGAGATTGAAAGCAAAATTTTCTCCGCTAAATTAGATCCCTCCCCCCTCAAAGCTTGACCTTTTGAAATAGGCCTACCTCCATAGCATCTGAGCAAAAGCTAAAAGCTGTTTTTAAAAAATAACCAGCAAGGGTGCAACACTTCTCTACATTAGTCATACGGCAAGGATATCAAGCATGCAGCTTGATACAACGGTAGTGTGTTAGAACATTTGGGGGGAATATCTACCAGCAAAAAGCTTAAGACAAGCAGCACTGTGTGCTTTCAGGTTTATCTGCTTCATCTACTACTCTTATTTCCCCCATATTTTCAGTTCAGTTCAATGTGTGTGGGAGCTTCAGTGTCATTCTCTAAGATTTCATTTCCATCCAATATAGTTGAGTGAGAAGTGAATGTTACCGTTGTCCTTTTCAGTAAATTATGCTCACAATATAGGAAGGCATGCTGGTTTCTGTCTTGACAAAACTAAACCAAAATCATTAGAAGCAGATGACTTCATTTCAATACTGGGGCACCAGCTATATTAGATGATGCCAAAGGTCTTAACCTTGTGACCTTCAACATAGTGCTGCAAAGCTAACTCAGTTGAACATCTGTGATACATTTCCAAAACCATTCAGTGTGGGGTTTTTTTGTAAATTATAACCCCTTGATTAAACATGTGCCCTTACCAGTACAATGTATTGAAAATAACAGTGTCTTTTGAAAAGGAAATATTTACCTTAATTGTCTCAGAAAGTAATATGTCATGTTTGAATTTCTGCAGTAATTTGACATTTATTATCTTAGATCGATCTCACAAAAAAACAATTAATGAAATGATAATCAGTTGGTATATTTACTAGGGGTTAGTGGGCTGTGCTCAGGAGAAATAGAGAGTGCATTACCATTAGCTGGACCTATTTCATACAGAAACTGGGATGCTGAAAGATTTAATGTGAGCAGGGTGTTTTTACATGTGTGTCACCCAGGGAAGCTGAAGTAATGAAACCCAAGCATAGGTAAACTGCCCATAGCAAAAACAATTAGCAATTTTTAAAATGTTGATAATGGGATTTACAAACCTACATCTTTACCATTTTGAAATCTTAGCTACTATGGCCACTATCCAACAAGTTTTTAATGAAAATTCTGGAAGAGTTTGCCTGCAAATTAAGCTCTATTTTATACAGTGTTTTAAGGGAAGTAGTATAATAAGGCAACAAATGGAACCTGTAATTAAACATTGCAGTGGAACATTATCTCCAGATGTGGTCCTGTTCAGAGCTCTGGCCAATTTCGAGCAGGAGCTTTGTAGAACTTCCCAGAACTCTCTGGAGGAGGGAGAGGTCAGGAGAAGGAAAGAAGAAGAAAGACTCCCAAGGCCTTTCCTCCACTGTATTATATTGTGCTAGAGGACTTGTGCATGTCTGATGAGTCCTCCATGTATGTACAAAGTGCTAATTTGTTTTTGGGTGGCCCCATTTTGTTTCTAAACTGATGAGCACTAAATCACTTGAGTTGGCTATTAGAAAGAATTATATAAAAATGATTTAAATGGAACCAATAATGATTTGAATTTATACTTAATTACTGTATTACTACTGTGAAATGTGGTTCACATACAATTAGTGTACAACAGTGTGAAACAATCACCCAACTGACGCAAGAACTATTCAGGTTCTTGCCTCTTTACTTACCCATGTAATATTTCTGCACTACTTAAAATGTGTCAGGGACGTGGCTGAATTGAACCCCTGCAAAGAGCCAGACTCTGGAGATGAAGTACAGAGCCAGTACAGAGGCAGGCAGAGTCTGACTCTGGAGACAAGCAGGAGTGGGTTACCCCAGCCCACCTTCATCAGGAGTTCCCAGACACAGAAAGCTCGCAGACAGAGGGAAGGGAGGATATAGATGGCATTGAGGGTATTGCTATGCAACCAGGAGAAAGGCAGCATTTAGAGGCTGCTTCTTTTGAGAGCGGGGCGGGGGGAGTTCAACCACCTTCTCCCCGAACTAGAAGGGCTGAAAGGGTTAAAATACAACAGAAGTGTAAGAAAGGAAGAATTGGACTTTGGTGCCCTTCGTGCTGTGACAGGGGCGGAGACTCTGAGTGACCAACTTGTAGCTAATGGTGGCAGGCTCGGAGCTTCTCTCTGAATTTAAATTGTAAATAAACATACATAAAACTGCCAGAGACTCATTAATTTCTTATTGGAGCTTGCTTGCCTGCCTGAGATCATTACAAAATGGCAGTTTGCTTTCACCCAAATACTATGGAATTTTCTAGTAGATAAATAGACACACACACACACCACGTTTAGGATTGTATTCAGTGGTGTCCCTTGCACAGATGGAAGGGCTTTTGATCCAGTGGAAGCTTCTGTCAGCAGAACAGGGAGGAAGGCCATTTTTGCCCATTTCCTCTCTCTTCACGCCACCTCCCAACCCTCTGAAGCAACATTTCTACTAATAGAAACCTCCTCTGAACTGAAGAGCCTTCTGTCCACATGAAAGACACCATTGGATACAAATCTTTCTATGGAAAGCCAAAAATATTTCTTAATTGTTGAATCATTTAGCAGCCTCCATAATTTCAAGGTGGAGGTGGATGAGCTAAATGCACTTCTAGAAGCATCTACATGGAATTTTTGCCCCAGAAGCTCCTGAAGAATGGTATGGTTTGTTGAAATATTTAATGTATTTTCAGGAGAGCTGGATGCTTTGAAATTAGAAGCAAAACAGCACCAGCTGTAGTAATTTGTGTGGCACGGGACTGTGTCTCAGCTGAACTGATATGTTAAGTATGGATTCTTTGTGGTAGAAAATTTGGCAAGAGAATGAGCAACACTTACTGTGACTCCCTGCTGGTACTCTTAGACTGTAACAGTTTATTCCTGTTCTGGGTCACATTCATGAGGGGCAAAAAACTTTGACACAAACACCCCTCCAGATCACTGTGTTGTACATTGCTTGTCTGTCACTGGCTGAGAAATATTCACAAGATATACTTAGCCTGTCAAAATTCGGACACCATATATAGGAAAAGCAAAATGAAATCACATTTAATTATAATTAACTCACAACATGCAAACAGTAAATGCTTCTGATTGCTTGGTGCCTTTTTAGTGAAACTGATACATATTAGATCATATCCAAAGGACTGATTTATATTCTACCAATGTAGTTTATCCTTCACTTTCCAAGTGGGCAATCACTTAAACAGTATGCTGGGGATAAATGGATCACTAACCGTACAAACTACCTGCACTTGAAGAGGTGCAATCTAGGTTCATGGTGAAGCTGTTAAATGCCCACTTGATCACAGTGTTGGCAAATTTTAAAATAAACAATAAATAAAATACCATTCAACCTAAACCTAGTAAACTGCGTTTGGAGAAACTCAAAGGTTTAAGTGAGTCATTCCCAAATCAAATTTTAAGGTCATCTTCCCAAACTGTAGGCATCATTTTCCATACCCAACTTTCTTTGGTCAATCTTTATAGAGCACATACAGAGGCACACACCTCTGAAACATGTAGACTATGTAAAAAAAATTTATGAGTAGGAATTTGCATTTGGGTAATCAATCAGCACATTCACTATTCATAGCTTGTAATGCAAATAAAATGTTGGTACAAAAATGGTCCCATTGCTTAACTTTAAGAAGCATACAGGTGAGATGAAGCTGGTAAAATGAAAGGCCATATTCTGGGTAACCTGGTTTATATCACTATAAAAAATTATAGTTGAGCCAGAGATGAGCCATTTCTTCATGTAAGTCAAAAGACAAACAACAGCCACTGTGTCAAACTTTGCAAAACATACTGATATCTTTTTCTTTAAGGTGACTATCCCAAGAAATTCTTCTTCTTCTTTGGCGATTACTTGCACCGGAGTAAAATCGTCTTCCATGAACATGGTCCTAACAGTGAGTCCATAAGTGATTGTGGAGGCCCATTCTGGATCCGCACGTCTTTCCACAGTGGGGACATAGGTTCTGGGACAGGGTTGATCATGGTGAAGGTCTGCCAAACCTGCCTTCCCTTTCGTCCTGAGTTTAAGCGTCTTCAAAGTCCATGACACCTTTGGTAAAGGCTGTTCTCCAGCTGGAGCACTCACAGGTCAATGTTTCTCAGTTGTCAGTGTTTATACTACATTTTATAGATTCACCTTGAGAAAGTCTTTAAACCTCTTTTGTTGACCATCAGCATTACACTTTCCATTTTTAAGTTTGGAATAGAGTAGTTGCTTTGAAAGTCGATAATCAGGCATCCAGACAACATGACCAGTCCAAGGAAGAATCATTGCTTCGACACTGGTGATTTTTGCTTCTTCTAGTACACTGGCATTAGTTCGCCTGTCTTCCCAAGTGATATGTAACATTTTTGGGAGACACCATTGATGAAATCTTTCAAGGAATTGGAGATGGCATTTATAAGTGGTCCATGTTTCAAAAGCATACAGTAAGGTAGTACATAGCTTTGTAAACAAACATTTTGGTTTTGTTTCCCTGCAAATGTCCCAAGAAATAATAGATAGTACAAGACCTGCTTTCAAAATCTGTGATTTTAACATTTGTTGGAGTCACTCCATGTCATAATGAAAGAAAGTGCATCTGTCTTGTTTCATTGAGATCATAGACTAATTTTTGTTGCACCATTAATAATTTTTAGTCCTTTGTAACTTTTGGATTTCTAATCCCACCATTTGGCCTTTTCCATGACCCAGAAGGTATTGCAAGCCTTCTAAGTATCAGGGTGTTAATGAGTTAAATAGAACCCTTGAAGTCTTCAAACATATCAAGGTGGGATGAAACAGATTTCCCTACATGGATACAACTTTTATTTATATGTTACTTTTCCACACAAGTATTCTCAATGCTGTATGCCGAGAAAACGTTAGGACACAGAAAAATAAAAGGTAAAAACAGATAGTATTCCAGAACAAATAAGGAACAAGACCAACAACAATCAGCAGTCTAATGCCCTAGCTTTCAAAGATATGACTTAATAAAAAGCATTTATCTGTTTGAGAAAGGAAACAAGTGAAGTAGACAAACAGACTTCCCAGGAGATAGCATTAATTCCCACAGATCCAGGGCCACCACAAAGAAAGCCTTGCTCTTAGAGCTAATCTGGCACATTTAGGGGGAATTTGACCATATCCAAGAAGAAGGTTTACTTTTCCTTCAGCTTGTCATTCCACTGAGTTCCCTGGCATCAGGATATTTTGTCTGCAAAAAAGGTTTGTTTCTCTTCCTCTCCTAGTGTCAATCATCCACCAAAACAACAAAGGCAGTTTCTGTACCCAAACCAAAATCCAATCTATGGACCTTTAGTACACTGTCAAACAGGTGAATATACTTCCAAATATTATCAGCCCTACAAACTCTGTTGTGGAAATGGATATAGGCTCTTTCTATTCATTTTTCCCTAACAAGCAACCAGTACTTTCAGAGAAAAGATAATCATGCATAGCAATGAAAATGCTGCTGCATGCAAGAAGTCCTGGATTGGGGCCAGTATGTGATAAACAACTGCGTTTCCCGGCTAAGGAATAGGTCTTCTCTTTCTCCTGCTGAGTAACAGGGCATAAAATATATTCATGTTGCTATGGGGTTAACAGACCTACCCTGTGCTGTAGGAATTCCAAAACATACTGTTATCTAACCTCAATATTTTTAATGTGATTAAAGTTCTCTACATTTGTCTTGTGAAATCCAAGCATAGAAGCAAGAAATATTGGTTGTTCCAACAAGCTATGGCTTATGAAGAACAAATAAGGCAAATATTAACTTGGGGGGGGGGATCCTCCCCATTTTAACAATTTTTATTAGCTTAACTTCAGCCTTTTCCTCCCTTACACAAGAGATATATGGAGATAAAACAAGCACACCTAAAAAGGCATTTTGGTTCCAGCTAGAACATCTTCCCTCCTGGAGACTTACCAATGGGATGTGCATTTGAACTAATTTTATAAGTTGTCCTTGGACTGAGGACTTGATTGAGTGGACTAGAATTTTAGCATTTGTGATGTTTTTACTGTTTTAGAGTGTAGAGTGGCCATTCTTTTATGCTTTTAATATACTGCTACATTACACCAAGCCTAATCTATGTCAAGAGAAGGCTTATAAATTTCACAATACAAATTGGTTCATTTGCATATTCCTCTCCTTCCATTGGAAGAATGCCTTGCAGAAAGCAGTGATTTTGGACAGGCAGGTCTCAGTTTAGTTCAAAGCAGCTTACAGAGGAAAAATCTGAAATGAAACATCATTAAAACATGCATGCCATATCCTCCAAGTGTCCTGATTTTCCTGGGACAATCCCGGAATTACAAAAACCATCCTGGCTTCTTATTTGATCCCAGAATGTCCCTATTTTCCCCATCTCTAAACTTTTCAGCAGCAAGTTTATGCATGTGTTTAGCCCACCAATTTGTTGACAGAGAACCCTGGTGCGTGAGAATCTTTTCAAGAGCAAAGCATTCGTGATTCCATATCAAGGCATCTGCAGGCATTTTGCAAAACATCTGGCAATGAGCTCTTTGAAGGACATGAGTAGGCTTGATTCTACAGTGCATGAAAATCAGATCTCTGGTTTCTGATAGATACCAATAAAGATTTTAAAAAGTTGAAAACTATTTATCTGATCATAATTACAAAGGGAGAAAGTATTGTGATGAGCTCAGGGGTGAGATTAAAAATCAGTCCCAATTACAGTGGTACCTTGGTTTTCGAGCATCTTGGAAGCTTGGGTTTTTGAATGCCAAAGACCCGGAAGTAATTGCTTCCATTTTCAAACGCGCCTCAGAAGTCAAACAGCTTCCGCTGCATGTTTTTCAGTTTTCTCAATGGAAATTGCAGATGGCCCTTTGCACCTTTGTTTTCAAATGTTTCAGAAGCCAAACAGGCTACCGGAAGGGATTACGTTCGAAAACTGAGGTACCCCTGTATCTGCATATTGTCAGTTGAGAAGTAAATCCCACTGAGTTCAATGGGATTTTATTTTCAAGCAAGAGTTCAAAAAATGGTTTTCTAAATTTGTATGATATACTGATGCATATGAATAGAGTTCAAATTGCAAACATGAGCTAGGGTAGGGATTGTATACCATGCATTTTGAAAGAGTTTTTAAAGCTGTTTTTCTTCTGGTCATCTTTTTTCACTACTTATTTTCTGAAGAACCACTATCATTTATATCAAGAAAGTGGTTTTTATTCAATTTCTGTTCCTTTAGGTCAGGCATGGCCAAACTCAGCCCTCCAGATGTTTTGGGACTACAACTCCCACCATCCCTAGCTAACAGGACCAGTGGTCAGGGATGATGGGAACTGTAGTTCCAAAACATCTGGAGGGCTGAGTTTGGCCATGCCTGCTTTAGGTAGATTTACCTTCTAGCCCCTTATGCTGCAGAACGGTAGATGATTTCTATGTAAAGAAATTTAAAGTGCTGAATAATTTCCTAGTTAAATTGTCATTCAGTGTGTGCTTCCTTTTTTTTTTTTTTTAATTTAAAAAGCAATTCCAGTCAATTTTCTAACCAAGGCAATAGGTTTACTCTTAAAAGAGTCTGTGTTACAGAGATGCAAGATTGGTTTGATTATAGGCAGTTCATTAATTCTGAACACCTATGTAATCATTGCCATGCATTAAATTCAATGCATACTTTCACTTTAGCTGAAAGCTATTGACAACGTCACTTTGTTGATTCATATACCACTGCTTAAGAAGTTTCAATAAATCACAACCAAAACAGAGCCTCTTGTAGGGGGTCACCATAGTCAACTCAGCCATGGGTTAAAGAGCAAAGAGTTGTTGTTGTTGTTTCCACTAAAAAAGTTTCAGAGAACTGCAATTGTGTAGAAAGTCTTCCCAATTAAGTAGATAGAAAAAACACTGCTAGATATATTTTAAGGTTATACCGACAAGACAAACCCTGACAAATTGCATTGGTTTTAATTGTTATCATCATATTTCTAACCCACCCTATATCAAATGTTCTCAGGACAGGTTACAATTAATAAAATGACAACACAATATGAACCATAAAATCACTACAGAACACATATCTCTAAGAATTCTTAGGCTGGAATTAGATTTACAAGAGCCACTGGCCTGGCACCAAATGTAATAACGACAATAATAATAAATAAATAAAATTTTATTTATATCCCACCCTCCCCAGCCGAAGCCGGGCTCAGAGCGGCTGATGTAGCACTCTCATGGCTTGTTTTCGTCTTTACCTTGCAGTACCTGCAATTTCTGCTGTGATTGCACCTCCCAATTTCACTTCTGATATATCACATGATCATAGTTTATCAGACAGTTCATGACAGAGAGGTGGAAGGGGAACAGAGATGGAGGAGCTACCTTTGACACCAGCCATACAATCCTCATCACGTCTTGTTCCAGACTTCTTACAGTCCTTTCAAAATGACAGAAATTCATGCTGATTCAGCAGTTCCAAAGCGTGTGTGAGCTGAAACAAGTGATGCGCACACAAAGACTTGTGCAAGATGAAAGTGACCTTATTTTTTTCAGTAGTAGAGGAAGGTTTTGTGACATGTTATCCATACACACAAATGGAGGTTTTCCTAGGGTAGGGCATGACTGGGGAATCTGTTGTGTCCTTCAGATGTTGTTGGACTACACCTCCCATCTTCCCTCATCTTTGGCCATGCTAGGACTGATGAGAATTGGAATCCAACACCTGGAGGACTACATGTTACCTGTCAATGGTGCTTCCCAGCCAAAGGAATGCACACGGCAGATAGTTAACTCTTTATTGTCAAAGATAACAACTCTGGATACCTATCCATACCCATCTAGCATCTAGGGAGCTATTCCCAGGTCCGCACTCTATCGGGCAGTTGTAGCAACAGGGGACAACGACCCTTCCACCAGTTTATGTACCTTCCATCCCCCCCAACAGTCTGCAGGCACGCACCCAAAAACTGCACTGGCATGGCAACTTCCTCTGCTCATCCCTTTTCAATCCTGGCTCTTCACTTGTCTGACCTGCTTCTTTGTCCTCTTCTTCTGACCCATCTTGTGCTCCACCTCCAGCTCTGAAGCTTCCCCTGCCTCTGTCTCTTGCCTCCTGGCCAGTGCAGTTTCCCACAAATCAATGACACACACAACCCAGTCATACTCCATTCTCCCTTTCTCCAGTGCACACTTGTCAGCATCTTGCCAGTCTCTGACATCATCCATCTTTGTTTTAGAATGGCACATTAAGCACTGAGCCTGGAAAAAACGTTATTCAAGCATTTCCCCACAAAATGTGTTATTTTTAAATTCATTTCTCATTACAAACGTCCATGGTACTGTATGAGCTTTTATGTAAGTTCTATATATTTAGGCTCATCTCTTGTTTATTTTCTTCCTCATGGTTGGCTAAGTAAAATTCAGGTGTGTATTTACTATGATTATGTCAAGGAAAATATACATACACAAGTGTGACATCTTCTGGATCACTCTCAAAAATTCCTTTGGACCTTTGTCATCTTGGCAGAAGCACTTGAGACTGTCCATTTTACAGATGTATGTACAGAACTGAAATCTTTCCATCTGCTTTTCTGTGTGTTTGGCCATATAATTTCAGCCAGTGTTTGGATTTCATCACAGGGGGTGCCAATTCCCTGCAGAGTCAGGAGGGGGAAAGTGTGTGAATCACCCTGAAGGATTCCAGATGTGATGTTCCTATTACCTGTTCGAGTATATGCATTCATGTGCATTGCTCACTCCAGAAACAGGGATTGAATCCAACACTGAATTAGGCATACTTAATTCTGTGTTGTTGGATTGTAACCAGCATGTGTGTTCTCCCCCCGCCCCCCCTTTGTGCCTTTTTTTTAATGCATTCCATAGTTTCTTCTCATCCTGCTTGCTACTAGTTCTTTCCACAGAAACAAACTATGGGCTCCTCTAGGCAACCTGTGTACTGATCATTCATCATTATTTGCCTCCATAAATCTGTGTGTGACAGTGATGATCTTAGTAGGTGACCCAATCTATTGGTGTACATGATGAAATCGTACCAATGTGTATCAAAATTGTACTGTTTGCCTTTTATGTCCTTTCACCTGTCCATTAGTTTTTCAGGTAAGGCTATTTGCTACATGTTTGTGTGCTATCTTGGTTAAACCTAGGCCAGTTTTCTAATGCCTATTGATTAGGTGACAAGCAGCTCCCGTATAGAATATTTTCAAGGTGCAGCAGAATTCTGGTCATCAAACCACAAAACAGATTTCCCCCTTTCTTTAGGGGTGATCTTAAGCTAAATCTCATTACAGAAAATGCCTTGCCTTTCAAGCACTCTTTGCTAAGAAGCCAGAATTGCTAATGAAACCTGTTTTGTTTCATTGTGCTGTTTTCAATTATAAGAAGATTTGTAGCTTGTGAGGTGGTTTTGGAGACATTGTAAGGATTCTTTGCCTCGCTATTGCCTCCCTCCCTCATCTTTTTATTTTCACCCTTTTATCTCTATTCTGTTGTACCCCATCCCATCACGTCATGCTGCAATGGTTAAATAAACCCCTAATTCTGCCTTTTGTGAAGCTCTAATCCTTTTATTTCATAAATCTTGTTTAATCCAAAAGGCTTCCTTTCATCTTCTCAGTCGTCAGTTGGGTCACTACTGTTGTTTCCTATAAACAGACCCTGCAAATCCTGCATTGACTTGGGAGTTTTAGAAAAGCTTTCAAGTGTTTCTATATTTGTCCTTAGATCCTACTCAAACTATCCCAAACCCACTAAATGACATATTGCTGCTCTCTTGGACTGTGTCCACATTACCAGCCAGGTTGTTCTTTTTCTCAATTCAGACTGAAACTAAATCAGTATTTCAGAAGAAATTCCAGGATAGATATGGATTGTGGCTAACGTGTGCACACCACGTCCCAAAACAGCAGTTTGGGAACTGGGTGCAGTTTAGGCACTGGATGCAGAGTAAATAGGAGTTTGTACATAGCTTCACTCTCATGTTGGCTCTTCAATTACATTCACATTTCATCCCAGCTATGCAAGAATCAGAGATACATACACCTGCACATACACACAACTCTCTATTCAGACAAGCAAGAGGCAATATAACATTTCAAGGCCATGCAAAACTACTTGCAGAGAGTGCAGAGCAGGGCTAGTGAGAGGTTTAGCCTGGGAAGAGTCCTGGGAGCCAGGAAGAACACTGGAGGGACACATTCAACCCCAGAACTGTTGTTCCCCCACCCTTTCTCTACCATGTGATGTTAATAATACTATGCAGTGTCAACATTACAACACTTTTTATTTTAGTCTAAAATATTTTGTTAAAGTTTTTAATGAATGGGCGATTAAAAGGGGGGGAATTTTATGAAAATTGAGTAACCTATTGTTTCTTATTGTTTTAAATTATTGCTAATATGAAGGAGGATACTCCGAAAAAAAGATTAGTGAGTTGACTAAACACCCTTAACAAATCAAACAGCCTCTACACGAGTTTAGAATAATAGATTCCCAAGAGAAAAGCATTATGTTGCTTCTTCTGGATTGACTCATGCAAGATGATCCTTCAATATGATCCTTATTAATTATATTCTGTACTTCTCTTGTGGGCATCACTAGATAGGACTTTAAGGGTTGTTCTGACCTGCAAAGATAGCAAGGCTGATGGGAACTCAGCGTGACGTGAGAAACACTAAAACTTTCATTTCTGGCTTCCCAGGCCACCTGTTTGCCTGAAGTCTGTGTTGTGTGAAGCAGCAAATATTTCCAATGGGTAATTGCCCCCTCCCCCTAAGGTCTGCATGGGTACCAGTGTACCCCCATACACCATTATCTTTTACATTTTGACTACAGATGTTTCAGTGCTGACAAATAGAATAATAGGAACACAAGTGTCGCTGATGGGAGATCATAGGGCTATTTACTCCAAATCTCTTTCCACGCAAAATATTAAAGACCGTAGGTTTATTAATTAATTTTAAGCTTTTTTCCTGTTTTTCTGGAAAATGACACTTCAGGTATTACTTCATTAACATGGGCACTATCCCCTGGAAGTAGCCTCACTGAATGAAGGAGAGCTATGCAAAAGGTTCTGCTCATTGAAATAGGCCTTGTCTTGTATAGGAAGACTGTCTATTCTCATTATATTCTTATTAAAGAGAATCTCAAAAAGTATGAGCTTAGGCAGGCTTCCTCAACCTTGGTCCTCCAGATGTTTTTGGACTACAGTTCCCATGATCCCTAGCTAGCAGGACCAGCGGTCAGGAATGATGGGAACTGTAGTCTCAAAGTATCTGGAGGGCCAAGGTTGAGGAAGCCTGAGCTTAGGCAACAGTAACTCTTCTCTTTCCCATAGTGCAAATTACTGGTTATCTTATAAAACATTTATTTTCTCACACAGTTTGAGATTCAGCTTAGTATATGCATAGTTTTCCAGCTACCCTCGATGATATACAAAGAAGCACTTGAATATTTAACTTCTAGTCCAAACTAGATCCAAACATATCCCAGTGTTTGCTGTATTGTTACTAATTTACAGATGAAAATTCACTTATTAAGTCTAAGTACATGCTGGAAGAACATCAAAAATGTTTGTTATCTTTATCAAAAGTGAGTCTAAGGGAGTAGATCTACAGGACCATGTAAATTTGATAAAGTTCTACACGACCAGCCTTTCAAAGTCCTGAAATCCCCTTTTTTATATCCTGGCTTGCAGTGGCAAAAAGCTTGAGCACCTCAACCAAATTAAACCTCTTACCTAGACAGGTTCAAACAAAACATGGAGCCAAACATAGAGCCAAACTTTGTTTAAAAGAACTACATGGCACAGTACACCAGTCTCACAATTCCAGACTGCCCACCACCACCACACATACACAAATGCAAAATGTTTGTTATAAGGGAGCTTTCGATCTAGGAATCTCTCACCTGTATTCTAAATCCCAAGAGGACTGTACCATTTGATTCTCCTGAACATAGAGTTCTCCCAGAAACATTCATTTACAATTGAATTGAAAATTTGCAAAATCCACACAGTACTCTGGAGCAGGTTGCGCTTTTGTCTTTGTTCTCCCCCAGACAGCATACCGCACTCTGCATCACAAACTGCATTTTAACTCTCTTTCTCTGTCACTGTCTTTCTCTCTCTCTCTCTCTCTCTCTCTCTGTGTGTGTGTGTGTGTGTGTGTGTGTGTGTGTGAGTGAGAGAGAGAGAGAGAGAGAGAGAGAGAGAGAGAGAGAGAGTGTTTCATAAGCAGTTTGTGAAGCAAGACTGGGAGAGCATTTAAGGCAAATTAAAGCCACACACACACACACACACACACACACACACACACACACCACACACACACACCACACACACACACACACACACACACACACACACCCCGTTTGCTCCCTGAATCTTGCATTTCTTTGGATCCAGGCTTTTATTGTAAAGAGATATAATCACAAAGTAAGTCATCAGCACATTACATGCTTGTTCTAGATACATACTGAGTAAGATAGTAAAGTATCCTCTCAGTCATTAAAAAGTCTGTAAGGCAATAAAATAAAATAAAATAAAATAAAATAAAATAAAATAAAATAAAATGGGTGAAGAGAGGCAGTGGCTCAAACTTAGGTCTACCACAGCAAAAAATAAATTCTTCTCCAGACTACATAAATTGCCAACTAGATGTTTGTCTATCTTTCTTTTGCCCACCACTGCCTGGCACTTGTGTATCTGTACTTTTTACTATACTAAATGGTAGAGACAGCCACAGGAGGTTTCTCTGGACATTCTTGGCTGGATTCATCAAAGAAGCCGGATGTAGAGAGAGAATTGCAGGATTTTCTTGTGAACAGAGTACCACTTCACAGCTAACTGTGAAAAGGCTCAATCACTGCACTGTCTGCTTTGATTCTCTCTCTCTCTCCCTCTCTCTCCCCGGATGCATCTGGATAGAGCTTCATACAAGAGAAGCTTAGAAGAGAAGTTGGCTGATAGCCCTAATGTGGCGAAAAGAATTTGAAGCAGAGGAGGCAGAGATGGTGTTGCTGGTTACGTCCAATGAAAGGGAAAGATGTGGCTAAATAATGTCCTGAACTTGAAGGGAACTGTGTGAGGGTGTATGAATATTACCATCTTGCAATTAATTTTGTTAAAGTTTTTTTTAAAAATGTCTGAGTCCAGGTTAGGCTAAGTTTAGAACTATATGTGTGGGAAGTATGAAGAAACTCCAAAGATATCTCTGGAAATATGTTATCTCTGCTGCTGATTCACACATTCCTCCCAAATTTCTCTTTGTACTAAGTTTTACTAACTATAATGCCTATGTATCTGGTGAATCTATCAATACATTACAAGCACTAGTTATACATAATATCAGTATGACTTCGTAAATACATTGTAATCCCACAAAGAACTGTATATATTACTGCTGTGTAAACTGAATTCAAAAATGGGAGGGAGTGACTATACCTTCTGCATCCCTTGAGCATTCAGCATGTAATGACGGCATAGAGCCCATTCAAATACTTTATGTTGAATATGCAAAATGATGACCTGGACAGTAAACATTATAGATCAGGCATAGGCAACCTCGGCCCTCCAGATGTTTTGGGACTACAACTCCCATGATCCCTAGCTAGGAGGACCAGTGGTCAGGGATGATGGGAATTGTGTTCCCAAAACATCTGGAGGGCAGAGATTGCCTACGCCTGTTATAGATCTTCAAGTTTCCCAGGTGTGCAAGTTTGTGTTTATAAATATACGCCTCACTTCATTGATCCTAGTTCTCATGAACTATAAATATACGCCTCACTTCATTGATCCTAGTTCTCATGAACTACAAAAGCTTCCATCATTGTAAATCAGTTTTCCCCTTTCTTAATA
Source organism: Podarcis muralis (assembly GCF_964188315.1). NCBI lineage: Eukaryota > Metazoa > Chordata > Lepidosauria > Squamata > Lacertidae > Podarcis > Podarcis muralis. The sequence goes on along the minus strand of NC_135662.1, from coordinate 49,094,724 downwards.
TCTGATTCTAAGTTTAGAAACTGACAGATTTTCCAGAAAGTGTTTTTATTTTTCACAAAGCATAGTCAAAGTGTAGAATGGGCATCACTAGGGAAAGGCAGTTTCAAGGCAGAAAGGCAGAAAGAATAGGTGTTTCAACACTTATGATTGTGTGGCAGTGTGCAGCGTTTGATCATACCATTGTATGAAACATTTAGCAGGATTACCTTAAAACATTTTACCAAAAATGTATTTTTTGCTTATTTTGGCAACTTTTCTACATGTAGTAACCACAACCACAAATTATTTCCTTAGTCTTCTGGTACTCTTGGGCCCTGATTTTCTGCCTCTGCATTATTGTTTTTAAAATCTTGTCATCCTATTTATTGACGCTTACCTAAAGCCATGGCAGCACAGTACCTCTCCTGTCTTCAGTGCTGCTGTTGTCATTACCTCTTAACCTCCCGTTGCACTGATTAACCAGTTTGGCCTGAAGCCACTCTTTTTCACATGCACAAACCTTTCACTTATGAAATTTACTTCTATAATAAATCCCAAACCACAGAAGCAATGGCATGTTTAGCTGAGCAAACTGTATTAGAGCCAAACAGGAGAATGGAGTGTCTTAATATTTTGGGATCTGAGTGAATGGTTTAGTCAGTTGCTTTAAAGGCAGGAGCCCTGCTTCTCCAAAGTTAAAGGAAAGAACCAGGTGAAGGGCCACCTGCAAAAAGTTTACACCAGCTAAATTCAGTGGCTTTGCATTTCATTAATGGCCGGTCAACGCAATCCAGCTCACATTTACCACATTAATCACCACTCACTTTCTGTACAGTAGCTTTGTGGTGGCCTGACAAATGTGGGTGTGAGGAAAAACCAAATATGGGTATGATGGCAAGTTGTGCTCAACCTACATTTATTCAATCCACATTATCACAATCACAAAATGCTTGTATGACATATGTATCATCCTGCTGCACTAAAGCAGCTAGCCATCTACCAGAGCCCAATCTTCTTTAAGGTCCTTCAGCCATCAGCAGCTCTGCATAACTATCAATGTGCATGTGATGTCAGTGGCAGAGCCAGCAATGAGACGCTGCTGCCTATGCAAAGTGTGACCAGGGCTTACACGAACTATATTGTACCCTATACTTATCAGGTCCTAAGTATTTTCACATTCTATTTCTGGAAGAAGAAGAAGAAGAAGAAGAAGAAGAAGAAGAAGAAGACTAGCTCACATTCAGTATTTACGCAACATCAGGGTATGTGAGACGAGTGCATCAAGTATGAAAGCATTGTGGGGGGAAATGGAAATTTATTTCACGGAGAGAAAACTATCGTTATTAAATGACTCAATTCAAGGCATTCCTTCGTATGTCTTAACTGCCATAATCAGTTACTTGTGACATGTTAGCGCAATTGAAATAATCAAAAGTAGTTATTTTAGCTGAATCCTGGAAATGAGAGGGCTTTTTAAAATGTGTTTGTAATGATCTTTTGGATTCTGCTCAATTTGTTGATCTCAGACCTGGGAATGATGTATTGCATTTTTCCCCATACTAGAATGGAATGCAGTTTCATTCACAGTATTAAACTAAAAATGTCTTTTGTCTGTAGTTTTATATCATTTCTCTTCCACTTTATGTTTCACAGTTTTTGTAAGAGGCTCCAGTGGTAACCCCTCCTAGCCACTGTAGCCTTTTAATACTATCCTTAACTTCAAAAGTCTTCTTTGTTTTGTTAGGGATAATGTCATGTTAAACTTTAGGATTATGCTATGACCCTAGCTTTTGGAAATCCATAATCATAGGTGAATTCATAAGATCAACACAATAATCCATAATTTGAAGGTAAAAACATTAATGGTTGTATAGCCATCTTGCATAAAGGTAAAGGTAAAGGGACCCCTGACATTAGGTCTAGTCGTGACCAACTCTGGGGTTGCGGCGCTCATCTCGCTTTATTGGCCGAGGGAGCCGGCATACAGCTTCCGAGTCATGTGGCCAGCATGACTAAGCTGCTTCTGGCGAACCAGAGCAGTGCACAGAAACGCCGTTTACCTTCCAACTGGAGCGGTACCTATTTATCGACTTGCACTTTGATGTGCTTTCAAACTGCTAGGTTGGCAGGAGCAGGGACCGAGCAACGGGAGCTCACCCCGTCGCAGGGATTCGAACCGCCGACCTTCTGATCGACAAGTCCTAGGCTCTGTGGTTTAACCCACAGTGCCACCCACGTCCCCGCCATCTTGCATACTTCATGTCAAATAGTTGGAGAAAATGAAATGATTAGTAAAGTTTTACCATCGGTACAAATCCGAAATATAGTTTCAGATTCAGTGAAATAAAGCAAAAAATCCATCAACTGCTGGAAAAGTGCCAGATGGGCGGGGCATAAATTATAAATTATTAATATGAATCCCAGCTCAACCAAGGACATGTTGGCGGCTTTTGATAATGTTAAGCATGGTCATAGTCAGGATTTTTGTTGGGCGGCAGGACTTTTGTTAGGTGGAGGGAAGAACTGATGAGATTGGTCAGTTAGTTAAGTATTTCTATTGTTTTACTTGATGGGGGAGCAGGTGCCCCCCATGATGGCAAGTCATTTCTCCATGGGAATTAAGATCTCTCATATTCTTGTGGCAAGGACTGTTACCCATTTTGAGTTACAAATCTTAGTTAATAAATATGGAGATGGTAAGATTTATGATGTGTGGTAATAAATAATAATAATAAATTTATTATTTATACCCCACCGATCTGGCTGGGTTTCCCCAGCCACTATGGGCAGCTTCCAACAAATATTAAAAATACATTAAAACATCAGTCATTAAAAACATCCCTAAACAGGGCTGCCTTCAGATGTCTTTCAAACGTCAGATAATTGTTTATTTCTTTGACATCTGATGGGAGGGCGTTCCACAGGGCGGGCACCCCTACCGAGAAGGCCCTCTGCCTGGTTCCCTGTAACTTGGCTTCTCGCAGTGAGGGAACTGCCAGAAGATCCTTGGTGCTGGATCTCAGTGTCCGGGCAGAACGATGGGGGTGGAGACACTCCTTCAGGTCTACTGGAACGAGGCCATTTAGGGCTTTAAAGTTCAGCACCAACACTTTGAATTGTGCTCAGAAACATACTGGGAGCCAATGTAGGTCTTTCAAGACCAGTGTTATGTGGTCTCAGCAGCCGCTCCCAGTCACCAGTCTGGCTGCCACATTCTGGCTTAATAGTTTCCAGGTTACCTTCAAAGGCTCCACATAGAGTGCATTGCAGTAGTCCATGCAGGAGATAACTAGAGCATGCACCACTCTGGCGAGACAGTCCACGGACAGGTAGGGTCTCAGCCTGCGTACCAAATATAATATAATTCTTCAGTAGAGTTAAGGATCTATAGTTGCATCAAGACTGAGTTAGCTCACTTTAGTGTCTTTGAGAAATATCCTTCATTACTAAGTGCCATTAATTTCAAATTAGCTACCCTTCTGCCTCTGTGTTGCAACTTGTCTCGTCTCGGCTGTTGTTTTTGGTACTGATAGCAAGGGGCAACAGAAAAGCTGAGAATGAGTGCAAAGAAAGAAATATTCTGATGAAAACTTTCATGCTGTACCTAACTTTTCCATCCAGAAAAAAGACTGAAGTTGAAACCTGCTATGTTATTATTGGTTAGCTCACAACTAAACTCTGCAAGTGTCAAAACTCCTATGAGAATTTTACATACCATCATAGAATGCAGTTTTGTTCAGGAACCAGGTGAAATATCAGTAAGCAATTGTGTCCTTTTTAGACTGAAAAGTGATGTATTGCAGCCTTACCACCTAACCAAATACGTAGGTGGAAACTATTTGAGGGACTCAAATTTAAGAAAATGGGGGGAGATGGCCCAGAGTATAAGACGCCCCCTAATTTTTGACATTATTTTTAAGGGGCGAAACCTAGTCTTATACATGGAAAAGTACTGTACTTCTTTTTGTTGGTCTGCTGCCAAGTTCTAATTCCCATGTTCTACTCCCAAGTTTTAGCTATATGAGCAGGGGAGAAAATCTCTTTTCCCAGTTTCTCAACACCTGTAATGATTTCTATCAAGAAAGAGCTGTAGCTGACAAATGAGCCATAGGTGGAAATAGGCACTCTTGGCCTCCTAAGCTACCAGTGACAATGTTGGATCCAATAGTATTCCCAAGCTATAGACCTGCTCCTTTAAGAGGAATACAACCCTGTCCAGAACAGGCTGTTTCCCCAACTCCCGTACTTGAGAACTTGAAACAGGTAACACCTCTGCTCTTTTAGGATTCCATTTCAAATTACCGGTATTTGCCCACTATCAGCCCCTTGTGCTTCCAAGTATTGGTCCAGCACATAAAGCACCTTTCGTGATTCAGATAGAACTTGGAACTGTGACCATAGCGACAGTAGAGAGATTACACCAACTTGCAAAAATCTTCTCTGTCATAAAGAAGCATAGATTTCTCTTTCTTTTTAAAATTGGCCCAGGTTTCTGTGTTTATCTCACCATCCACCCCCAGTAAACAAACTTGCTCTCAGACTTGGGGGAGGTTGAAACACTGCTTCCCACAATGACTGAGCATCCTCTAACACAAATCCTCACCCATCCCTTCCTGTGTGCTGTGTGTGTTACTGTCATCCACGTTGTCGCTCTTGTGGTGAGGTAGGGAGAAGAGTCAACACACACTGAGTGACCATTTTGAAGTTGAATGTGTTACATAGTTCTGGTTGGTAAAATTGTTATTGTAAGAGCACATTGGGCTTTGATGGCTGCCATGGGATTTAGTCTCAGAAATAAAAGGACAAAAGATCTAAAGGATGCCTTTTTAATTTTTTTCATCCTAGAACAATACTTTGTGTCATCTTGGCCTAAGTAGATACATATGTCTGAAAACCCACAGGTTTTTACTGAATGCAAAATGTTACCATTTATACAAATAATTGCATATTTTAAATAAAAAAATTACCAATATACTTAAACTCCTTCAGAAGCGGAAAGGAACACTGCTATTTCTTCAAGCTCTGATCAAAAAGAATTAAAATCCTTTGTCTTACAGACTTTTCCCCCCAAATGCAAATGATATTTTTTTGTTTTTAAGAGGAAGGAAATCAAAAGGTTGTTTTCTAAGTTTTCCATACTTTGCTTTACAAGAAATACCAAAGTCATAGTAGGCCTCCCCAAGTTTTCTGTATCAGATTACCCTTTCATTTTCAATTTAGTTAATTAAATTAACTAATTCACGTGACACAATAAGAGAAACCAGGCCCTCGGCCCAAATTATTACCAGTACTATGAAAGAAACCTGGCTACTTATCAGATGCTCATCCCATGTATGTAATGTTTAGGTTATTATTAGGGCTTCCCCACATGATAGAAATTACATCCCTATCACATGATTCCCTCCCCCCACAATATTCCTGCAAGTCCCTATCTAGTACCAGCAGTGCAATATCCAGTCCCCACTGTGATGTACCCTATTCTGTGCTAGCTTCCATACACACATCTGCAGGGTGCCCCTGGTTCCACCCTCCTTCATAAAACTCTGAAAGGGTTTATCTCCAAAACATAACAAGCCTCTTAAAGAGGTATACCCACATCCATCCCTAAGGCATGGATGGGGATACCCTTCTGACAGGGTAAGGTGATTGCTTTGCTGTTATTTTGAACCATTTTTTAAAAATGTTGTGTACACTTCCAGCACAGCCCTGAAGAAGGAACTCTCAAAAAAAGACATACAAGTGCACAGAGTAACAGTAAAGGAAGAGGGCCATAAGACTTGTCATAAGAAGAGCAGCAGTAGCTTATAGCCTCTCTACAGTTCTGGCACATATAGACATAGTCTGAATCTGGTAAGAAAATGAGGAACCTAGAAAACTAGAACAAAGAAAATGATAAAAAAATAGCCATTTGTGCTGGGGTTTTTTTTTGGGGGGGGTAGGGTCTGTTTCTATTATGGTTGCATGATGACTTTGAATACTGTTTTGCTTAGGCTTAGCACAATCCAGGACTGTATTTAGGAGCAGGCAAGTGTCTGGCGTATCAGGCCTGTGGGGTACCAGGCTTGTGGAGGGCTATCTATTCAACTAACCACTTAACAGCTGAAACAAATAGCACAAACAGTTCACATGCCATTAATAAATGCAGATTTACAGATCATAGCATGCAAATGTATCATCTTACATGACAGGGGTAAATCATGCACATGTCATGAAATGGGCTACAAACGCAAGGAAAAATAGGGTATTCAAAAGTGGAACAAATGAAGGGTGCTGCCAAAAAGCACCTTATTCAGAGTGCAATTTGGTCTAGGAAGGCTGAGCCTTAAAACACAAATGGATACAGCTCATTTGCCTGAATCAACAGGCCTACATTTCTACAAGTTTAGCATTGCCCAGTGCCCAATATGAAAACAAATTTTGTTTTTAAAGAAAGTTCAGGTGAGAAAATAATAAAGACTGGTGCAGCTTAAGCTGTTTAAGTGTGAATCACAGGCAGTCAGGCGCTAAAGACATTAAAGCAACTTTCCTAGCAAGCACTTTCTGGGCTAAATACAGATAATGAAGCTCCCGAATACATAGTTGGTTATGCCAGATCTGGAAAAAGAAAAACATGTATATCTGGGATTTAATCCTAGATGAGCAAACTGAACATAGACCAGGTTGAACAAAACAACTGGGGTTAACTGTTTCAGCTAGTGCTGTGCTGAAATCTGTCCTCCAATTTATTCACCTGCAAAAAGAGGCTTCCATTTTTTCCTGTCTCATTTACAGAACACTTAAGCATTTCTTCATAGTTTTGTTGGATGTGGCTTATTTATGTATTTTTTTCCCATTAAACCTTTGTTCAACACTCTGCAGCCTAACCATCTGCCTGTGCTTCCTGATCTGAAAGAGCCCCATGGGGAGTGTTACTTCATGACGCCCCCCATTGGGGTTTTAATGGCCACATGGGAAAGGGTATCATGACTACCAAGCACCTAAGACTGGTGCACACAGCAATTTTGGGTTTTGCACAAGTCCTTCCTTTTTGAAAAATCATACCTTGTACTGGTTTATTTAAAAGTAAGTTTATTTAAAAGTTCCAAAATATTTTATTTTTTTTGCAATGGAACAGTTGTTATGGACACAGCAGACAACTTCCTTAACTTCCTGCACCTACAGAAAAGTCCAGCCATGCTCTCCCTTCTTCAAGGCTGCTGCACTTCTTTGTTTTGGCTTTCTGTCTTTAAAGCAGACTTAGACCAGGCAGCTCTTCAAGATGACACATTTTCTCTTTTAGATTAGAGGTCTGCCTTCCTTAAAGCAGGACACATGACAACTGGTACAGTCTACACAGCAAGTTGCTGCCCACAGATCTGTGGATGCAATCTCAATGGGCCTTTACATGGTGGCTGCTTCATGAGAAGTGGGCCTAAGTGTGCTTAGGATGACAGACAGGAGGCCAGTAAGCATTTTATCCAAATACCACAGGAATGTTTTTCCAGCAGGTATTTTTAGATGCTGCCTTTGGAAGCAGAGCCACTGCATAGAATTCAACTTTGGGCTAATACAATTGTTCTGCCTAGCAACAAACAAAAATGCTTGTGTTGATGGTACAATCTCCCATATCCTCCTCCATATACTGTTCTAGGGGGTTCTCCTGACCCTCCAGTAGATTTGGGGTGTGAGGGGTATGCAAGGAAGCAGAGGGGGAAGTCACCGTGTGCTAGTGGGAGTCCTTGCTCTGACTTCCGCTGGTGCCCTGGGTCAGCTGAATCTGGCCCATACCTTTTCTTCTGCTTCAAATTATACTGTAACTTAAGATTTACTGTACTTTTTAATCTTCAGTCTATTGTTGGGGGGGGGGGTACGATAATTGTTAGCCACCTTGTTATAGAGGGATGCGGGTGGCGCTGTGGGTTAAACCACAGAGCCTAGGACTTGCCGATCAGAAGGTCGGTGGTTCGAATCCCAGCGACGGGGTGAGCTCCTGTTGCTTGGTCCCTGCTCCTGCCAACCTAGCAGTTTGAAAGCATGTCAAAGTGCAAGTAGATAAATAGGTACCGCTCTGGCAGGAAGGTAAAGGGTGTTTCCGTGTGCTGCTCTGGATCACCAGAAGTGGCTTAGTCATGCTGGTCACATGACCCAGAAGCTGTCTGTGGAAAAACGCCAGCTCCCTCAGCCAATAAGGCGAGATGAGCGCCGCAACCCCAGTCGGTCACGACTGGACCTAATGGTCAGGGGTCCCTTTACCTTTACCTATAGAGGTGAAGATAGGTTTAAAATACTGTAACTGTTATAAGTAACAAAAAATAAATAAATCTCTAACTCAACCATAAAGTTTAAAAGCACATATCAACATACTCAGAGGCTCTATAGCATGTGTGATACTGTGTGGGACCACTGGTGGAGGCATGGGGACTCTCAGTCTGATGACAACGATCCACATAGGTAGCCCTTTTCAGTGTTACTCATGATGTCCCGATTATTCTTTATAAGGAGTCTTTTCTTTCAGCATCATGCTCTCAGAGTAATAATGTGCACACATGGCCATATTTATCACTCAGTGACTGCAACTATTAATATGCTTGTTTCTAAGCACTGACAGAGCAGGTTTTAGGAGAAGACTAAAAAAGTTGTTCCCTGCCACCAAAAGAGACGATCACACAACTGCTGCTGCCACTCACCCTTTCTGCTGCCACTCACCCTTTCTGTCTCCCCAGGGACCGTGGAAATGTAGTGAGAGCAATCTATTACAGAATGTAAAAACAGGATCTGTAAAACTGATTTATCATCAAGGAAACTCTCTCAAAGTAACTAGCTATGCTTATTGAAGACCTATGAGGTTTGGCTGTGCAAGTATGAATCTCAACGAAGCCTAAAACAAAGAAACAAAAAAGCTGGCTTGGAATGCCCACGTGCTATAAGCCATAATACAAATAAAACCTATCGTTGTAAATGTGATTCCAATATTTAAGCAGACAGAAACTATTCAAAGCCAAGCAGGTCAGGATTCTAATCCCAAAATGAACTACCGGTTCATTGTATGGTTTTAGGCTACATACTTGACGTTCTTGGGCCTTAGTCCACACAGCTGGAAAACTGTGTATGAAGAAGGGCTTCATTGAAAACCAGATGCTCCATCTGAGCTGATATGTACCAAAAAACAAAGCAGAAGGAACACGTGTTCCTTTTAAACATGTAGCCTTAAGTCAATAAAAGTGTACTGAGCTGGGAATGCAAAACTAATCTCTCACAGAACATAAACTGTAATTTATTACTAAAAAGGGAGCATAAAGAAAGCAGGTGAATTAGGGAATAGTTAAGACCAAAGTGAATTTGTTCACCACAAAGATTTGGATTTTGTAGACGTTTGTACATGCAGGTAGAAAACAACAGCACCCTATTTTATTTTATTTTTGAAGTTTCACTGAATCCCACAAGTTTATTCATCAGCATTTGGTTCTGCAGAATCAAGACAGTGGACTCTGATGATGAAAGTGGGAGGAACAAATAGGAATTAGGGCATGTACTTAAATATTTCACCCACATTCATTACTAGGCATAGATTACTGGAATATTATTGTGGGCATTCTGTAAAAGCATGCGAGCGCTGCTCTCATCACCTCTTATTCAAAGCCTCTTAGATTAACTAATGGTGCTTACTTGATGCCCACAGGGCAAATGGGTCCACAAGTCCACATAGCTGACAGGTGGTCTTTAGGACCAATGAAGACAGGGTGCTGCCTTTGCAGACTACACAACAGGTGCAGGTATGTCTGGCTTATTCAGGACCACTCCCTTATCCAACTTGTTTGCTAAGATGCCAAACAGAGTGAAGAGAACTGTTGTGCAAAAACAGAATTGAAGGAGATGCATCTTACATAACATATAAGAGGAGCCAGCTGAGTCAGGCCAATGGCCCATCTAGTCTAGGCTTGCCATATTTCAAGAAGTAAAAACCAGGACACCTCGAAAATTGTTGAGCCTTTCTTAAGGAAATCCCCAAATTCCCATCAATAGCCTTCTAGGCACTCCCTTTCCAAAGCACTGGTAAGACTCATCTGCTTTTACTGGTCTTGTGTATAAGATACGAGTCAGGACTAACCAACTCTATGTTGGTTTTACACACACACAAAATAAAACCACTGATTTCTGTCCATCACGACAGAATGCCCATTTCAAAAGGGAAAGCAGCTACTTTTCTTCTCAGCATGGTGATAAAGGGGAGGCAAGGATGAAAAGTAATTTAATCCCATGTGATAATGTAAACAGTATAGAAGCAAACTAGAATCTTTTGAGTAGGTGGGTGCAAAATGCACCAGATGTGCACAGCAGCTGAGGAAGGCCCTTAATTCAGGATTGTTTGGTCCCCCTCCCCCACCCGCTGCTCCAGAATGGGAAGGCATAACCATATTACTTGGGGCAAGAAAGACATGTCCAAGCAGCTCAAAGTAGAACCAGGATCCAAATGAATAATAAACCAACCAAACTGATTTAATTCAGGACTAAATGGTACAGCAGAGTTAGATCACAGCCAGATCAGTACACTGCTGTGTGAAAGCTCTGATGCTATAAGTTTAAAAAAACACATCGGTTTTCCCAATGCCCTGATTTGAGGAAGCTTCCTATGTCCCCCTCACAGGATTTCCAAGTGTTTCCCACAATTCTGATACAGTTAGAGAATAAGACCCCATGGGATCCTAGTGGCCCAGGGTCCCTCTTTCCCACATGCCACACCCCACTTCTTCTAGAGCCCACCAATTGGGACAGTGGCGTAGCGTGGGGGGTGCAGGGGGGGCCAGCCGCACCGGGCGCAACATCTGGGGGTTAGGGTTAGGGGGCGCAAATCCACGGGTTAGGGGGTGCAAATTACTTGCCTTGCCCCGGGTGCTGACAACCCACGCTACGCCACTGAATTGGGAAGTGTGTGTGGTGGAGAAATAAAACCCTTGCTTCAAGTAAAACCAAGTACACTGAGCTACAGTATCATAGATTAGAACTAGCCCCATTGTTCCTTGCTCCATTCAGGAGCAGGCTACACTCCCTAGTCTATCTTCCCACCAGACCACCATCATGAGGTGTTGTTGGTAGGAGCCTAACACTCTCCACCAACTATTTTCTCTTTTCTGCCCTCCTCTCCTCACCCACCCAAGACAACCTCTGCCTTCTCTCTTCTGCCACCTTACCATGCCTCCCTCTGAGGTTTATGAGCTATCAGGCAGTGCCTGGAGACTTGCATCCACTTGTAAGGCCCACCAGCAGCCCATCCTGGCTAATTACAGTGGTACCTCGGGTTAAGTACTTAATTCATTCCGGAGGTCCGTTCTTAACCTGAAACTGTTCTTAACCTAAAGCACCACTTTAGCTAATGGGGCCTCCTGCTGCTGCTGTACCGCCGGAGCACGATTTCTGTTCTTATCTTGAAGCAAAGTTCTTAACCTGAAGCACTATTTCTGGGTTGGCGGAGTGTGTAACCTGAAGCGTATGAAACCCAAGGTACCACTGTACTGGTCAGAGCAAGCAGCCAGTCTACAGTGTTACCTCGGTTTATTAACTTAATATATTCTGGAAGTCCTCTCACCACCGGTACCCTGCCACCATTCGGATTCCATTCTTAGACCGAGGGAAAGGTTGCAAACCGGGACACTACTTCCAGTTTTGCGGAGCTTGTAAACCAAATCGTTCATAAACAGGACTGTTCTTAAACTGGGGTACCACTGTACTAGCTTTTTCCTCACATGCAGTAAAAGCTCAAAGGTTTACTTTGCTTGCATAGTTTGAGTCTTCATTGAATAGTTCCATATTAAAATATGTAATAAAATAAATAAATTATTTGATTGAAAACATCTAAATACATCTTCAGCTAGGGAAATATAAATTTGAAAAAGTCACTTGGGGATAATTTGGTATGGGGAAAACATGAGGTGAGAAAAGGGTAAAATACCACCTTCCTCCCTTGCCAGTTTCATTTCCCCTCCCTGAAGCTTTTCTGCTTTTAAAAGGGGGCACCAGGGTACTGTGTTCAAGTGTAACATGTCATTTGTCTCTCAGGTTTCTTGAAGTTTGAAGGCTATGTCAGTTGTATTTCCTTCCACTTAATGTTTAAACTTTGGGTTTGGAGTTTCCGCTTGAGAACAATGGACTTGAGGGCTGCTTCAAAGCCAAGCTGATAATGGCAAAAAACTGAAGTCTTTGATGTCTACACGGAACCACAATTTCTCAACAACTCCTTCTTTCATATGCCAGAGGTTTGCAAGAATGGCAACTGAATGGCAGGCTACCTCCGAGGTCCTTAATGGTATAGATTTGGTTTAAGCAAAGGCTTGCTAGTTCATAAGAAGAAAATCTAGACTAAAGATAATAAATGACAATATTATTGGGCGATTATTTAAACACCAAAATCCATGTCTAGTCCTCACATTTCCTCTTCACTCAACAACACACTAGGACATTTCAGCTGTTTTGGAATTACATCTTAATAATAAGTTATAGATGCATGAACTCTCCTTAAGGCAATCTGCTGATTCATCCAAGAAAGAATCAGTACTCTTTTTTAAAACCAATCTCCAGTCATTTCCCTAGGCACAAGAATTTAATACAGATTTAAAAAAACAAAACTGCACTGTTACAATATATTCATAACATTGTTTCACATATGCACATCCCAAAAAACTTAGTAGTACTTAGGTCCTATTGGAATCAATGTGAAAAGTTAGCTATTGATCTGCAGGGGATCTAAGTTCAGCTAAATCTTCTTGAATAATTCTTCCTTTTGCACTAAAAATATTGTTGTCTACTCTGATATTATGGTGTACATCAGCCCCCTTCATAAAGTTCAGGAGGGTGCTGTAGCTAAGTAGCACAGTATCCGCTTTGCATGTAGGAAGAGTCAGGTTCATTTTCTAGCACCTCTGAGAAGGGGCTAGGAGAGATGCCATTCTGAAACCCTGGAGACTTGCGGCTATTCAGTGCATACACTCCTGCACTAATTGGACCAATGGTCTGAGGCAACTTACTATGTCCTACATTCCACTGAATGTTTATACAGTGGATAGCAGGCTTGTGTTGCCTTGTGGCCACTGGTCCACCGTGCTTGAAGTGTGAAAGAATCTATATGCATACAACCACAGTAACCTTACAACAACCCTTTGATGTGGCTTGAGTAGTATCACCCATAAGGGAAACTGAGGCTGGTGAAGAGTGGCTCCTCTAGGACCAAATAGTGAATTTGTGTTGGTGAGCAAGCTTTGAACCAACAGCCTCCTAGTTTACAGCTCAGTCATTTAGCCACTACAGCTACATTAGATCTAAATCACCACCTTGTGTTAAAAATTGATGTTGGGGAATCTCTGAACAACAACTGGAGGGCTGTTCATTTAATATTCTCCAGGTTCATTTTTGTTGTGCTGTCATAGCTCAGTTATGATACTTGGCTTTACCATGCACCATGAGAACACTATCTTATTTCTGTGCTATCGGGCAAATATCAAGTGCCATTATCTGTCCTCTTTCAGAGGTATGTACATCCTTAGGTCTTACTGGAAGGGATACAGGACAGGTGTGATGTTGATTAGTTGTGTGCTGCTAATCGTGTTATAGTCTACATCCAATGTTTCAGCTGCTCTTTTCTTCATATCCATTGTAATATTTGAACTATACAGATCTGTTGCAGTCACTAACACTACAATTCCAGGCTAAGTGAAAAGCTATTGTAGGGTTGCTATGGAATCTCTGCCCCCCCCCCCCACCTCAGCCTGTTTAAATAAAGTAGCTCAAGGGAGAGGGCTTATTCCTCATTTGTAGTGTGTTCAAGTGGGACAATAGATCTGTGTGGCAAAGGATTAACAGGAAATGGGGTGGGCCCATTGAGCTAGTATTGTGTTCTTTTAATCTGAAAATTAAAACTATGCATCCAGTGATCCTGTTGTACCACTGTTGCAAGACACTAAGAATGAGGTTTCTTTTTTGAAGGAAAAAAAAGAAGAGATCACATTCAGACTGAACCCCTAATTTTCATTTTAAGCTTCCTCCAGCATCCTTTCAAGCATCATTTTCTCTAAAGGAAATGGCAACATTTTCTCTGAAGTCATACAAAACGTGTAAATCCTATTAGAGAAATTCTATAATGGCTTTTTACAAAATGCACAAACAACCACCCTATATTTTGTTAGTGAAAAGAATGGGGCTTGGAATGCAACATGATATTTTGAGGGCACAATTCTCACACAATAGCTTCCAAAGTAGTTTAATTCAAAGCAAGGTTTGAGAATTGCAGCCAAAGTCAGTAACAAGAATTTAAGAAGCTATATGATGGCCATAGCTTTGTCATGTTAGTAGTTGACTGGATAGAAAATAATTTGTATGACATTTTCACATTTTTTCAAAAATGGTTTTAATGTCACTTTTTCTTTAAAAAAAATATGATGGTTCAGGAGATCCAACAAAGGACAGGTCTAACTTTAGGACATTAAATGTGATGCAGAAAATTAAAGAGAAGGTTGAATATCTCTCTTCATGGAAAATTTTTAATAAGCATTTTATTTCTCAGTATTGGTAACTGAAAACTCCAAATCTCTATGGACTTCAGATTACAAATAGGTGAACATAAAAACCCCTTTGTACATTTTAATCTAGGCATCTCCTCCTTATCTTGCTTGCAAATGAATGGGAGGTTGCTTGCATAATCTTGGATTTGTATTTTAGCAAAAGTCCTTTCATATTCATTTGCAAAGGTGTTGATGTTTTGCACAGAGCTGTGCTTTGATCTGGCTGCTCACGTTTTTTTTTTTTTTTTTTTGCCTGCCAAGGAAGAAAAAATGCTGTCTGCCTAGTCTCATGCTTACTATCATTACAGGTTCTGTGATACAGTACTTGTAGAATGTAAGTTGTTTAGTAGAATCACATGCTTAACTAAAAACACCGGGTAGCATTTTATTTAAATTACCGTAGCTAGACCATCTTGCTGAAGGAACATCTCATAAAAAGTAATAATGCCACTCACCCTAACTTCCAACTGTTTCTGTCTTTTGAACCTGATGTATAACTCCAAAATATTATACAATGGACATATAATTTTACTTTAAGTTATTCCTTAAATCATGTATTGAATCAACTGAATACTTTTATTTTCTTCACTGCCTTCATGTGATATGATATTTTCCCCCAAGTAAACTTCTTTCCCACAGTTAAATTAAGGAGAGCAAGAGATGAAATCACAAGATGATCTACCAGCATATAAATGAAATTTCAGTCAAGCTGCACCTGTCAAAATTCCTACTTCAGCTTGCATATAAAGGAGCCCTTAACATTTCTGACCTCTGCCATGATATTTTCTAGTCTTAAAGAAAAGTTATTGGCCATCTGTATTGGTCATACATATATAAATGAAACTGTTCTTGATCCTTATTTAGAAGCAAGTTCTGCAAACACTAGTGTCACTGAAAATAAAGCCAGAATCTCAAATACATTTTTTATATTTTGTACTGTATCTAGAAATGTATGTATTAGCTTTAACATCAGTTGGTGTAAAAACTCATGGCTGATGTACTTTCATGATTTGTGTAGCATTAATATCAAATTCAACTGTTGTGGTATTATAGCTTTGAAATACATACATTGGAAATTAATGGCTCAGTTTTACCCATGCATCATTTATTACACTGAAAGGGCTTTCCAGATAATTCTAGGAAAAATATTCATCTTTATATTTCACTGGAGGATTTAAAGCGTATGTGTAGAATAGAGAGGCTATGGAAGGATAATTAATGTGATCTTACACCAAAAGAAAGATACTTTTATATGTCATTGACCTTTGGAGGTCAAAGGGATTACTGGAGTGTTTGAAGTTCAGGAGGAGTGGAGGGAAGAAACAAGAGTGCTTTTATGGTGCGATGAGATGTTGTGGTTGAGATTTCAAGAGCAGCTAACATATTTTTCTTAACCCCTTTCTCAGGTGAAAAATGTCTCTTAAACAATAATCTTTTTTTTAAAAAAAAAAAATCATCTTCTCCAGTCAACTGAATATGGTTCTTGAAATTCACCAGAATAGGCTGCCCGAATTAGGGAGTGACATACAAGGAAGTTGTCACCAGAGGGCTAAATCTGCTCCAGGACCAGGCCTGCTCCAAAAGGCTAAATTACAGGATCTTTTAGGTGAGGACTAACACAGAAGGAAGGTGAATGTTACCTACATGACTGCCTGCTTTCCCCGAAGTAAAGTCAACTTGTTACCACCTTATTACTCTCAGCATCAATTAAAATGTTATTAAGGCATCCTCTTACATAAAAGCTACAAGAGAAGAAGGGGTCAGTAGGATCATGCTTATAAAGATTGTGTATGGCTATTGGCACAGTCTTGCTTCCCTCTTCTCCATGTGTAGCTTCTATATATGAATGCCAGAAGGTTATCAATGTGGTATCTACTGGCACCCCCCCCCAAAGGCCTCACTGGTGTCCCAAAGAACATGAAACATACTGTTTTGTGTGTGTGTGTGTGTTTTAATGATTTTCTAGCCTTCTTTTGTGCACATGCACTAATTATTGCCTTTTCCAAATCAAGTGTCTCATTTGCTTAAATTGGAGCCCTAAGTTGAGACAGTATGTAAATAGACCTGATTTAACAAAACTAAAGGAAGAAATTGTATTTGAGGCCCCCTTTGAGCTTGAGGCTTTGGGCGAATTTGCCCTTCTGCCCCATCATTGGCCCAGGGTCTTAGCCTTATGTTTGCCGAACAGTATTTATTTATACTTAGGTCACTAACCAGTTGAGTTTGCCATTTCAGCCATGGACCTATTTTTCACCCAACTGGAAGGGTGCAAAGTGAGCCCAAGTTGCTTGCTGTGGAAGTTGCACCACTCAAGGCACAGTTGCGCAACACACCATATGGGGACTTCCTGCAAGGAAAAATTGTGGGCGCCACAACAGCGAGCAGTTCCTGAAGCCAGCCAGAGCTAACTGTACTACTAGGCTTGCTCCGGGCTGCTGACTGCCGTTGCCGCTGCTACTACCCAAAGGGGAACCGGGGATGCCCGGCAGTACAGATTCACCTGGTCCACACACCCTGCTCTCCTGGAGTAATATGCAGCTGGAGGGGTGGGAAGATAATTTTTGCGCAGGCAGAGGTGTGTCGAAGAGTGCAAAAGAAGGGCTTTGCACCTTGCCCGGCAGAGAAACCATGTGCCTTGCTCCCCTCCTGGGCAACGGCCACCCACCCGCGACTCCCGAGCCTCCACCGATCCCACTGCCTCCCCCCCCAGCTGTAGGGCGGCTGAGTGGGAGGGGGTAGGCAGTACTTTTTATGAAACTGGCATCTTGATTTTTCTTAAAACATTCTGTTTTGTTATGTTTTTGTCAGAATGCCTTAACCACTTAACTTGACAAAATGATTTTTCCCCCCAGCATAGATACAAATGAAATAAAGAAAATGTGCTTGGGCCTCACTACTACTGACTCCCTGTTGCTATTCAGCTTTAAAAAAAATAAAGTGTCCCCAGATTCATTGAAAAAAATTAGGTAACCATAGCTCAACGGAACCTATTAAACCAGGCATAGGCAAACTCAGCCCTCCGGATGTTTTGGGACTACAACTCCCATCATCGCTGACCACTGGTCCTGTTAGCTAGAGATGATGAGAGTTGTAGTCCCAAAACATTTATAGGGCCGAGTTTGCCTATGCCTGTACTGCCTTTTCTCTGGTTGTTTGCTGATAACCAGGAATGACTGGCATTGTGGTGCCAGTGTAGTGGACCCTGCAGCCAACCAGCAGGTCTTGGTCACAGCATAGTGAAAAGGTCGATTAAAAAATGGAAGAAAATTTGCATTTCACTCTTTACACTCACACATAAAGAGAACTGAAACCTTGTAACAGATCACTTCACTACTTTCACCCAGATTCAAATGTAAGAATAATATGAAGACTTGTAAATGCTTAAATTCCACAGTTTGTACACATAAAATGGAACACCTTTGAAGGGGGAAAATGTTTTCATAAAGGGCTAACATTTGTTATTGACACTCTCATACTGGTTTTGAGTGCACATTTAACAGGGGTTTGGATTGACTCATTTTATTTAATGACCCATGTTATGTGTATGCTAGTAAATTAGGGTTGCCACAGCAAAAATCCGATCAGAAAAGTTGTTGAGCTTTGCCACTTTTGTGATATTTTTATGGAACACTGGCAAAAATGACACTGCTGACATGGGCCGTCATATGTTCAGATTTTCCCATTTCCGCCTGGACACTGCTGCTGACTGCAGTATTCTGGATATGTCCAAGAAATTCCGGACGTATGGCAACCCTATCATGCACCTTGTTTGCAACAAATTTAATGTTTTTTGATTGTTTCATATATAATTGAATGGTTATAGCTGAAAGGGAAATTGAAATGCAAACAAGTTCTACACAGAAGTAGAAATACTATTCTTTTAGAGCAGTGTTCCAAGATTGTCTCTCTTCCCTTGATGACTTTCAATAACTGGGTGCCGGCAAAAGAGGGATGAGGAAAGGAGATGGTTACTGCCTTCTTAACTATTTGCCATGTCTAGCAAATGAGAAAATTGCAGGACAGTATCACTTGGTTACTGTGCTGCTCTTTCCAGCTGGTTCAGTTTTCCTTTATGCTGATTGATTCTGAAGATTAACTCTTGCTTACAGAGCACTTCATTCCTGTCGACAACCAGCAGGTTGCTGTGCAGGAGAGACCAGAAAACGAGCTAAATTAAGATTGCATGAGCAACTGTAAAGCTATCATTTCCTGACTTTGAAGTACTCAATAATCTCTCCTCCTCCTCTTTTTTAAAAAGCTGGCAAGGCAAGCTCCACTGCAGAATAAAGTGCATGAAAGTGCTGGAAAACTCTTTTCCCATTTCTGAGGATTTTTGCCAAATGGTTTCTCGGCACAACGTAGTCAAAATAATGTTAACAGCTTCTCCCCGTCACTGCCAAGCCAAGGAAAATAGACAGCTACAAACAAACATTTCTCCTCCTCCTTCTTTCTCAGAGATCACACTTTTTTATCTGCCTCCAAAAACACAAGGAAATCAGATGGGAACATATCTGTATCATTTGTATAACAAGGAAGAGTGTAAAGTTCCACAATGAGCATGTAAGTCAGCAATGTATGAAGGCAGAGGATTACTTTGCAAAGGACTCTTGAACAACAGTACAGTATGATATGGGAAAATAGGCTAGCCTGCTTGATTTTATGCATGTTTACTCAGAAAAGAATCGCATTGTGTTTAATGGGGCTTGCTCTTAAGTAGATGGAAGTACAAATGCTGCATTAGTAGAACAGACAGTAGTTTATTGCCCAGATGAGACACCTGAGGGAATGGTGGTTACCTAAAAATCAAAAGCAGACACTTCTGATCACGAAAGAGGAGATGGGGGGGATGACGATGCAAGCCCAAGGCTCACAGTAGCTCATTCACATAGAGGAAGCCATGGTTTCCAGTTACGTCTGAACTGGGCTAGTTTCACTTTGCCTATGTATGTTAGCCTATGTATGTATGTTCCACAAATCACTTCTGTGATTCAAAGTGAAGAGCACTGAACTTAATTATGCCAATAAAAGAAAGACTTCACAATCAGTAGCTTTCTGTGATACCATTGTTTCCCCAGCTAACATAAACTGATGTTTTTAACTATTATAAACAAAGGCTCTTTCCATATCCGTTAGAATGAGTGTTGTGCTAAGGATATCCTGCTTCGCACTTGCCTTTCCTCATGTTCTGGAAAGAATTTAAAAAGCATTTTTATCAGTGGTGGCAGACATATATTTACAGATTTGCTATTACCTGTTCAGAAAAAATATTATCAAATATATTTTGTATGTATGAATGAATAAAAATGAAATATAGTCTAGGGGCCAATTTGTTAGATTATGTTTATAGGAAACAATCAAGTGGAAGATGCACATGGGCACGTCTTACCAAATGCAAGGTGGTTCTTTTGTTAAGGATACAGAAGCAATATGAAACACAAGTGAGGTTTTATTCCTAAATAGCAAGCAATATATATACATACCAGGACATGCACTTGGGAGCCCCGAAGAAGTGGCAAAGTGACTCCCCCAGGTAGCCAATATTGCACAGCCCTGCAGTCTGTGCCCGAGCTTCTAAATCACCCTCTCCAAACTATTTGATTTTATAGATAACCACCTCCTTTCAATGCCCCACCCTCCAACAACAATTTCCAACATTAAAGAAGGTTCCCAGCACTAATCTCTCAGACTGATTAAAGCAGCTGTGTGTGGGGCTTCACTTTCTCCCAGCTGATTAGGTAGGACATCAGAGAAGGTTCTCATACCTTCAAAAACTTAACAGCTGCCAGGGAGGGGGAAGGAACAGAGGCAAGAAGAGTAACCATGTTAGAATCACTGCCTCCTTGATATACAATTAGTCTTCCGGTTGGTTTTCCCGTACAGTGCAAGTGCCACTAAATTTTGAGGAACGCAGCACAAGAGCCTAATTCTGCTGTGCACATCTTCCATTCCTTTCAGGACCATTCAAACTGGCAAGTTAAAAGCAGAGAGCATTTTTATTTGATATAATATTTCTATTTTGCTTTTCCAACTACAAATATTGAGCTCAAAGCGGCTCACAATTTTGTGCATCTGCCAAGTGGCTTTGGAATGCATTGCTTTTTGGACTCTGCCAGAGAATAACATCGCAGATCTTTTGGAAAGATCTGAAGACTCACCTTTTTTAACATGGACTTTCCCCTGAAGGGTTTCCCAAAATTATTACTGGTCTGCTTTTGCTGATGGCTTTGATCAAATTTTAGTAATTTTGGAATGCTTTCCTGTTTTGCAAGTTGCTGGTCTTTTCGTCTTTTAGCTATGAGTGTGTGTGTGTAATTGTACTGCTCTAGTTTAATTAAAAGCTGCCTTGAAAGAGCATACCCTCAAAAGTGGTATATACATATTTTAAATAAATAAGTAATATCAGGCAAAAACTTTTCTAACCCTTGTTATTATGATAACCAGCCTGTCATCAAATTGCGCTCTCTCTCTCTCTCTCTCTCTCTCTCTCTCTCTCACACACACACACACACACACACACACAAACTTTGGCTACTTGTAGCAATCGAGCTGTTCTCTTTCTTGCATTGATTTCAAATGTCCTTCTCAAGACTATGGATGAGGGAGAAATTCAATTTACTTCACATTTTGATATAAATCTAGCTACTTTGCACTTCCTAAAACAATAGACAAGTGAAATAGTTGTCCTTTGAAATTTGCACAAATTTCCCCAATTTTCTGATGCAATTCTCCAACAACAACAAAAATGCAAAAATATGTATAGTGGAGAGATGTATGCAAAAAGGCACATATTTGTGAAAATGATGTACAAAAATGCCCTGTGTTAGGCAAAAATGCATGCAAGAAAATTTAGAGAAATGTGAACTAAAACATTGAAACAAAATAAAAAAAATTCCTTCCCACACAAAAGCTCATACCTATAACAAACTTAGTTTATCTCTAAGGTGCTACAGGAAGGATTTTTTTTATTTTTTTTCGATTACGGCAAACCAACACAGCTACCTACCTGTAACTAAAATATTGAGCAATTTTTGTGAGGACTTTAAAAAAAAGCGAACTGAAATAAGAGATCTGATCTTAAGACTAGAAAAATTAGAAACTGGACAATGACAGATTCATTATTGCTAGGCTCAGTTCTTTCCTGTTTGTTTCATTAGTTAGTTCATGCTTCAAAACATTCCATGTTTTTCATCGCATGCAGCAAGAAGTTTGGACTGTTCTTGGGAAATGGGATTTGGGTGAATATTTCTATAGCCTAACACCTTTACTGCTATGTATCTGTGAAAGTACAGACCATTTTTAAAAATTCATATAGGCATGGTTGTATGTTACATAATCATTTTTCAAGATGTCCCACAATAAGATGAATCGTCTTATTTTCCCTAGAAAAGAATTATTCATAAATTATGATCAACCAGGGTGTGAGTCCCGGAGGGTGCACCAGCAGGCTGGATGGGGGGCTTTGCGAGGGAGCGAGCTGGCCTCCACCATCCTGTGAGCTCACCTTGGAACTTTCTTCAGCATGGGAGGGTGTGAGTGAGCGCTGGAATATAACATAAAATGTTGAAGGAAGAGGCCAGGATCATCCATGTGCAGGTGGCACTGAAGTGAAGCCCCCTTATTTCTAAATAACATTTTAAGAGTTGCCAGATGTGTTTGACTTTTGTCCCTGGAGAACAGCATGTGTTCTATGTACTGACAAAGCATTCACATATGATTATGTCTTCGACCCATCGACTGAGCAAGAGAACCTGTGTTTCTCCCCTTATAATGGGCATCTTGGAGGGGTATAATGCCACGGTTTTGGCTTATGGTGAGACAGGATCTGGGAATACATACTCCATGGGATTGGCTTACACAGCTGACAAAGAGAACGATCCCACTATCAGAATCACCTCTCGGGCAATAAAGCTTCTCTTCCAAGAAATGAAAGAGTGGTTAGAGTGGCAGTCTTCCCTGAAAGTCTCTTATTTGAAGATCTACAACGACGACATCTTAGCTCTCTTGGCACCATTGAAAAGGAAGAAACCTTCAATCAGCATCCTTGAAGATCCCAGGGGAGGCATCAAGGTTGAGGGGCTAACTGAACACGTGGTGAAGTCTGCTGAAGAGATCACCCAGTGCCTGGAGCGGGGGAACAACTCCCAAACAGTGGCTGCCAAGGCCCTGAATACCCAGTCATCACACTCTCACACCATCTTCACCATGACCATTGGACAGAAAAGCAAGAGTGATAAGAACACCATTTTGCATTCTAAGCTGCACTTCGTAGACCTTGCTGGTTCAGAAAGGCAAAGCAATACAAAAGCAGAAGCTGTTAGACTGTGGGAAGGGATCAGCATCAACAAAACACTCCTCTGCCTGGGGAACGTCATCTGGGCTTTGGGTGGAGGAAACGAAGAAGGGCAATTTTGTCCCTTATAGAGACTAGAAGTTAACACGCCTTTTGCAAGATTCCTTGGGAGGCAAATCATGTGTGAGCCCAACAGATCTGAACCTCGAATACACTTTGAATACTCTTTGCTATGCTGATAGGGTCAGAAAAATAAAGAACAAGCTGATAGTGAATATTGACCCTCAGGCAGCAGAGATTGCCAGGCTAAAGCAGCAGGTCCAACAGCTGCGGGTTTCACTGCTACAAGCTTGCACAGAGACCCTTCCAGTGCCTATTGGTGGTGAGCCCTCAGAAAACTTGCAATCTCTGATGGAGAAACCAAGCTGTAACGTCACTGAAACAGCAGGCCAGATGACCCAGATACAAGAAACAATTGTGGAAGAAGATAGGAACACCATAAGAGAGGTTTTGAAGGAGAACCAGGAGCTCTGAGAATAGCTCCAAACCCTCAAACAGTGATTACCGTAACATCTGTTCAGACTGCCAGCAGCCAGAAGGCCCCTGCACCAGACAGCCTGGAGTCCCCCTATGACTCCAATCAATCTAAGATCACAGATGAGGAAGAATCATCATCTGAGTTGGTGTGGGAGATAATCCTCAGAAAATCTAGTCAAAGGGAAGTTGAGGAAGAACAAGTAGATCTGAAGGACCCTGAAGATCCTACTTCAATAATCAGAGAAGAGACTTCTTCCAGAACACCACCTACAAGAGAGTCCCGGGCGTTGGAGCAAGAGGTCAATACCCACAAGAGCACTTCAATTATACATGGGCTAAAGAAGACTGTTAAGAATCTCCTAAGTAGGCGTCGAAAAGGAAGCCTGGCCTTTTAGTCATTGATTGTTTATTTTATATAAAAATTTATTAAATGTATTTTTATAAATATTTTATTATTTTTATACCTTGTTGAAATAAATATTATTAAAAAAATTATGATGAACCTTAACTTCTTGGGGCGCCCTTGAGTGAGTCAACATCTCATTTTCTCATTTATAAAGTGGAAAGAATGCCAGTTGATGGAAAATATCTACCACTGCACTAAGAAGGTTTGCTCAGTTGCCACATGCGACAACAGCGGTATCAGAAAGTATAGATAACTTCACATATATCTCACACCATGGGTGCTGACTCCCTGGGGCCCTGGGTGCCCGAGCACCCACAAAATTCCCCATGAAGGGGCCAGGCACCCACAAATTTCAATGCCAGGGCCATGTTCGCTACATGGCACCCACAGCTCTGGGCACCCATGGTTGCAGGGCCAAGCTGGCACTCCTGTCTCACATCTAATTCTATGCCATTATGATACTGATGGCGGAAACTGATAGTGAAGCATCATGTCACCTCTACTACTAAATCTATGATTCTTGCCATATGCAAATTCCTATCTGCAGATGCAAAGACCTCAGCAATCCACATGAGGACACACTTGAACTTATTTAAGCATTGTGTACTGTATTTGATATCTTTCTGTCCTGCCCTTCATCTAATGAGCATTGAGGAGGACTTATCTGCATAAGATGCTATAAGGTTCATTTTATGCAAACTGCTTCGAGATGTATTAATTTATTTTATTAAGTAATATATACATCTTGCTAAATAAATATATCAAAAGAACTTTATTTGACACTAGCCCTCCCACATCCAATCCAAAATTCTAATCACAATAGCACATTTCTCTTCGGGGGTTTTTAGCCTCTATAGGGGTGGACAGCAGCAAATGCATGCAAGCCAACTAGCTGGTCCTGAATACTCACGTGGTGTACAAACTATATCAAACAAACAAACAAACAAACAAACAATGTCTACCCTACCTCCAGTTTTGAAAGTAATGACAATCTGAAGCAGTAATGGTGCTTCTTTTCCGCCTCCACCCCAATATATAACTGCAAGCATTGCTTACACACCAGCATCTTGCCCCCTGCTTAATCCTGGCATCCCTTTTATGGTGTGATTCCTCCCCCCTCCACTTTCATCTCCCAAGCCCCTTGTTTTATTTGCCAGATGTCAGATGCCACCAAAGGCTGGTAGCAAAACTCAAAATATCTGCTTTCAACAAAGGCTTAAAATGCACACATAAACATGGTCAGCACTACAGTTTATGGTGGGTTTTGTTTTTTTATTAAATACAAAGATCTAGATCTGTCAGATCTAGGCAGCAAAGTAAAATAAAAATAAGGAATTTGACCAGTAAAATAAATGCTTTTGCCAGAATGAGAGAGCCTGCATGGCAAATATTTAATTCATGGGCATGACATTTTTCTTAACCAAAAAAGGAGTGAAGGCCCGAAATACGTATGAACTTCCAGCTATGTGCTTACAAGGAGGGTTTCTTCACATGTAAAACATGTTGAGAGTTGAGATACTCTCTCTTTAGGCAAAAATGTGTACACCCGCACCCACACTATTGTGTGAGAAATTGCAAATGTTTTAAGACAGGCATAGGCAAACTCGTCCCTCCAGATGTTTTGGGACTACAACTCCCATCACCCCTAGCTAACAGGACCAGTGGTCAGGGATGATGGGAATGGTAGTCTCAAAACATCTGGAGGGCCGAGTTTGCCTATGCTTGTTTTAAGAGGTCAAACAAAAGAGGACCCCGGAGTTATGTGACTGGAACTTCCAATTTATTTTTTATTTTGCAAAAGCAGGCCCCAGTTTGAACTGGGGCTGCAGCCAGGGGGGGACCGTTCATCCCTTGCAATGTGTTTCCAATTTAAATCCCTCCCCCTAAAGCTGCTATTTGTTGCAATGGGTCAGAGAAACATACTTATGGATATAGGCCCATAGCTTTTGGTTTTCATCTAGCTAATAGCAGCTTGGGGCAGAGGGAATTTAAATAGGGGAATCAGAACATAGGCAAAAAGTTAGAACGCCTTGCTCTGCAATGTAGCCCTGAAAGGGAGCGGGAGGCAGAGGACGAAAGCATGGTTGGTATTTTGTGAGCGGAAAAGAACGTCAGAACTCCTGCATCATGCGCAGTTTGACCTTGTTGCCTCAGTTAAAGGGGTTAGAAAGTCATAGTACACGGTGGCTTCCAAAAAGGGCATCTTCACGTGTTTTCTACATGTACAAGAAGAACAGAGTTGTGTATGAAGCAGCTCTAGTGTAATATAATTTGATAGTTTTTGTGAATAACATGAATCTAAAACACAGTCTTTCAGAAACTCAGCAACTTCCCCCACCCCACCCTGCATCTTTTAATGAATGCGCTTCAAAGAGTGCTGGATCAGGAAATACCAACGCTCATAGGTAGAAGAAACTATGTGGGTGGTTTGGGATTGATGCACCCATGCCTCTGGGGGAACAGATGTTGCCACTGATTCACTTTGCAAGCATGCAAGCTGAAGTCTACATCTGTGACAACTTACACAGAGCCAGTAAGAAACTGAGCAACTGCAAAAGAAAAGACACAAAAGAAAAAGTCTGTCAAAATTCAAAAGGCAAGATATAGTTCAAAGCCTGAGAACAAAAACATTTGATGTTCTGGAGTTCAAAAAAGAATAAGAGATTGGCAAGAAGGTGTAAAATCATTGCTAATGAAGTCTATAAATCAGAATCTTGGTTATTAGAGTTTAGCAACTTGCCTTTTCACATATAGTGTGCAGTGGGGAAAGTACCTATCCCACAAGCAGGTCTTCCCTAGCTGTAGTCAGTCACTAAATTGCAAAGGGGGTAGAAGCATGGACTTACCTATATCATGTGCAATGCATAGAAAATCAAAAGATTATCTTCTGTATATGGCGAATATTATTTCTTTCTTTTTCTTAGCAACACCCTCCCCCCAAGAAAAAGCCCTACATCCTGGGATAAAACATATCCAAGCACTGAATTGCTCAGAATAGGATGATTTGTTGTGTTGATAGAAGTGAACACTAAGCAAAATTCAGTCATCAGATTATTCTCTGTATAGCACTGTCATAAGTTTGTGGGGGTGCCTGGATTCCCCTTCTAATTCTGATCCCCCCTTCTAATTCTGGGGTACCAGACATTGTTAAAATGTAAGCCATTTTTTTTTAAAAAAAAAGCTAAGCTAGCCTCCTGATGAAGTAATCGCCTGGAGAGAATCAGAGAATTATAGAGTTGGAAGGGATTCCGTGGTCATGTAGTCCAACCGCCTGCAATGCAGGAATTTCAACTAGATCATCCATGAAAGGCGGCCATCTAACCTCTACTTAAAAACCCACAAGGAAGGAGAGTCCACCACCTCTTGTGGAAGTCTGTTCCACCTTCAAACAGCTCTTACTGTCAGAAAAATGGGTCATTAAAAGAGCACAAAGAAATGGGTGTTGACCCATTAAGAAGGCCATTAACAGACACTTTGGGCCAGAAAGAAAATGGGGGAAACCCGTCTCTGAAGTGAGAGAGGCAGCAGATACCAAAGGCCATAGTTTCAGGTGGGAGGGGCAGAACTACAGTGGGCAATGAGGTAGGTAGAAGGAAAAATAGCTGTGTTTTTGCAAGCATTTTGGCAAGCGGGAAAGGGACAAACCAGAATGTAATGGCACTTTTGCCTCCAACCTGGAAGCCATGAGAAGAACAGGAAAGGTGTTGCTGTGCCTATGAGAGAAGCAAGAAACAAGAGTGTAATGCTGGACACTCTCTCTCCCATCTAGACTCAGGTTGTGTGTATGTGTAAATAGCCATATATCATACACTATTCTCCGCTGTGCCTCATTGTCCACAAGGCAACACAGACCCTGAAAAGTGCCCTGTGTACCCCTGAAATCTCACATTGCTTGAAGATTGGAGTGACGTGCAACAGTACTTAAAACAAGTTTTGATATACAGTGTTACCTCAGGTTAAGAACTTAATTCATTCTGGAGGTCCGTTCTTAACCTGAAACAGTTCTTAACCTGAGGTACCACTTTAGCTAATGGGGCCTCCCGCTGCTGCTGCGCCGTCAGAGCACGATTTCTGTTCTCGTCCTGAAGCAAAGTTCTTAACCCAAGGTACTATTTCTGGGTTAGCGGAGTCTGTAACCTGAAGCGCCTGTAACCTGAAGCGTCTGTTACCCAAGGTACCACTGTATTAAAGATAGAAAGCCATCCACATTCTTCAAGCTATCCTACAACAGGCCTTGAAGGAACCTGGTCAGCAGTTTCCAAACCTGGGGAAAGGAAGTAATTAAGGGGGAGAGTTGTTTTCTGGGGTAATTAATCTTCTCCCAAGTAAATCAGGGATAGACTAATGTCCTCTAGCTGTTGCTGAACTACAACTCCCATAATCTCTGACCACTGGCCATGCCCTCTGGGGCTGATGGCTCAACAACTTCTGGAGGGCACCATGTTGTCTAGCCTTGAGGTAAAGAGAGCCAATGTGATGTAGTGGTTAGAGTCAACTCAGAAGTAAATCCCACTGAGTTCAATTAGGGTTACTCTCAGGTAAAGGAATATAGAATCTCAGCTTTAGATAAAAGCATGGAGATGCTTACATCTCTAGAGTTAGCAGGACAAATATGTCAAGAACAAAAAAACTTGCAATATGTTACTGATTGAATTGCTAGATCAATAATTTATCAATAGAGCTGGTGGAAACCAGACTTTTTCACACAACCAATGCAGTGTGCAAGACCATTCATGAATCCTTATAGATGGTCAGAAAATGGGCTTTCAGAAGGCAGTGTAAGGCCCTAGTGATTGTGTTAATAGAATAGCACCATGTTTTATCCACGTGACAGATTTTTAAGGATCATATACCAAAAGCAGCATCCATTAAGCATTACTTAAGGATTTTACTTGTGGGTGTCATAGCTTTTACTTGTGAATCATCTGACATTTGTAGAACATTTGTATTTAAATGTTTTCTTCAAATTTCTGTTTAATATTAATGAAGTAGCAGAGGAGAATCAATTCTAAGGCGTGGTTCAAGTAGGCCAGGAAATATTTAAAGAAGTCAGATTTAAAGAGATAAGCAACATCAGGGGAGGGGTGTTTCCAACCAGCCCACACTTTGCCCTTGGAAACCTAAGTTGCTGCTAGGACTAAGGTGAAATTGTGAAGCTTCCTTGATATTTTTGCTATTGGATGCTGCATGTTTCTTGTTATATTTATAGTACTGAACTGTGGTTTTTTTTTGTATTATAGAGAGATAGATAGATAGATAGAAGATAGATTAGATTAGATATAGTTGTATTATGAATTTGTTTTTGTAGTGTTTGCTTGAAATGAATCCGTTTCTTTGTTGTGAGCTGCTTTGAGCATTGATTTTTGTGTGTGGAAAAGTGGCGTACATATTAAGTGAATGGATGAATAAGATTTGTGGCAAACAGAACAGGCAAGAAACATGTGATTGTCAGGAGGGGTTGATGCATAAAAAAAGCCAGTCATTTCATCCTGATGGATATGTATCAATGCAACAGAACATGCAGTGGCTCCCTTAAGTTACTTCAGGGTGCTATTTTGGATAAGTGTAGCCTGTTATGTTTTTTGCCAGCTGTGATTCTATTATTACATCGCATTACAGCAGCTGTCCCCAGCCCTGTTCCAATTCAGTCAATCAATCAGTTTATTATTTGTACCCTGCTCATAGAACACTTACAGTAACTTCACAACAGTGCATATCAAAAAACAAACACAATAAAAACATTATAAAAATTAAGCTAAAAGCAGTCATCTCAAACATTGAACCGGGCAGCAATAAACTTGAACATTACGTATTATCTGATGACACTGTATCACCATTGTCACCCCAAAGTTTCCAAAATACCAATAAAGGTTGCCAAAAGAATATCATG
Organism: Podarcis muralis; assembly: GCF_964188315.1. Taxonomy (NCBI): domain Eukaryota; kingdom Metazoa; phylum Chordata; class Lepidosauria; order Squamata; family Lacertidae; genus Podarcis; species Podarcis muralis. Next base: position 49,065,094 of record NC_135662.1, on the reverse strand, counting down.
TAGTGCGAAGAGGCATACCCAGCCAGTTATACCATTTTAGGTGTTATAATTCCTGCCCCAATTTGTCCTTCAGAGTCTGGGCAGGGTGTCTCAATAAATGGCAAACCACACTAGTTTGGGCCCAAGGGAGATGAAAGTTTGCTGACCTCCTCCTTTCTTGCCAGGAAGACAGGTTCCATTACAGGAGAAGATATGTGTGGAAGAAAAGATCTAGCTGATTTATTGAAGGACATTGTTGATACTACAGTATTGCAACTCACAGCAACACCTCTCTAGCCCTTTGGCTCCATGATGGATAATACCGTATATGCACTTCTCTGTCTCTCACTCCATTTCTGACCTTTCCTTCTCCCCTCTCTTATTTTGGAACAGCTACCCATGTCTCTGCAGGCCAATCTATTTACATTTTGGTCTCTATCTGAAGCTCAAGTAGGCCTATCAGTCACCTATCACCTTACCATCTCTTAAGTATCACCAGCCCTCCGCAGTGTCTCCAAAATACTTGCACATTGCTTCGTCTCATTTGGACATTTTGTCCATGCCAAACCCTCTCTATGGTTTCAACCAGGCAATTGCCTATCTCATTTGAACCCTGTTTATATAATCAGCCTTTCTATTTCTGTGATAAACCTTATAATCCAAGTTGCTAGGGTGCCCAAATTACTGCTGCAATGCACTGCAACTCTTGGTTGGCCTCGAACACATATTCTTTCTGTACAGATGGGTAATAATTGACACATATAGACTAGAGCCCCTAGTTCCACACAGTTTGGGTCCAGATGGCATGGTAACTGCTAAAAGAGAAGAAGAAGAAGCTTCAAATCTCCTCTTTACAGCTATACTAAAGAAGCATAGGGGAGGAGGAACATAGGACCTGAGGCTCACTGCAGCTTGCTCTCGTAACACTACACCATGCTGCAGCATTACATCTAGACACATCCACTGGTTTAAGTATACTTAAACCACTGAAATTAGAAGTCTTAAAAAATTACTTTTTTATCACAACCTTCAATCCAAGGAGCTCAAGGTAGTAGACATGGTTTTCACAACCATCCATTTTATCCTCACAACAGCCCCAGGCAATCTAGCTAGGTTTGGACTAAGGTTTGTGTACCCAGTCTTGTCAATTTATTTGCTCTCACAGCAAGCCATGGCCAGCCAATCTTATGGGCCAGGCTGGATTACATATGGATCTTGCCCAGGACTGCACAATGATTCCATGGTAAAAACATGCTATTCCTTATAGGCCACATTGGCTTTTAATAATAAAATAATAGAAATGATAGCAACTTTTAGTTCCCACAAAACAAACAGCTTCTTGGACAAATGCAGTCTGAAAATGTTTTTGCCCCTTCTCATTTCAGTTATTCTTTTTTAAATTAATTTCTGTGCAGAGAATTATGCTGGTGTATTTGCAGAATAATTGAGCTTCAGTGCTCCTGATTTCTAACCATTTCTTGCTGTTATTGTTCATATGCAGTCTTCTTACTTCTTTGTATTGTTCTCTTTTTAAAAAATAAATATACTGAAGTATCACACTGCAATCTCCAGTATTACATCTGGCTTTTTGGAAAACAATTGCACTTTGTTTTATGGTCTCATTCCTCTCTTTTGTTTATTTTCATACTTTACCACTGTCTTTTAAAATGTCAAAATGCAAATATGAGTGAGGAAAAAAGACAGTTAAATTATATCCACATGGACACTAACAAGCTGCTTCTAAAGTCTTAAACAGTTGTTTAACCACAATACAAAACATATGAAAAATAAGCCTAGCTTGCATTCACTTTGATGATTCAGACTCCAGTCCTCAAAGTTCTCTGCCTGGGCAAGTCTCATTCACTTCAAGAATAATACTGGCAACAATTTTTGACAACTAGGCTTCTTCTTTATGGAGAGGAGATTTTACAGTAGAAAGTTTAGAAAAATATTTGTGCTTTTTATCCATATCCTATTTTAAATCCCCTGAAATCTCCTTCTACCCTATCTTTAAAAAAAATTCAGAACAAATCACAGCATGTGTAGAGTTGCCCCTAAAAATAGTGTTATCATTTTGTCCCAAAAGCCAAAGGAACATTTTTTTTAATGGAGGAAAGAGTCTGAAGGAGCTGACTGAGCCAGCCTTCCCCAACCGGGAGCCCTCCAGATACTTTGGAATACAACTTCCATAATCTCTGGCCATTGGCCATGCTGTCTGAAGGTGATGAGAGTCGTAGCCCAACATCTGGAAGACACCTGGCTAGGGAAGGCGGCAAAGCCTAGCAGGAAGAGCTGCCAGAACTCTCCATTCTGCTGAAATAGTAAATGCAAGTGCAAAGCCATTTTTCATGTGGATATAAATGCAGCTCAATTCTGGGCATATGTACATAGAAATCAGTTGCATTCATGCCTACCTGAAGGATTTCCATTGAACTTATTTCTAAATTCTGTTGAGTTCATTGAACTTACTCTAGTAAGAATGCAAAGGGCTGCAACCCTTTCATGTTAAAAACAAAACACCTTTCTATGCTCGTAAAAAAACTAGTATGACAAGGAGATGTTTTACATGATCAAGGAAGTTATTTTGCTTTTGGGGTTTTTTTTGCAAGGCAGCATACAACATGATTCCCATATCTAGATGTCGAAGTGGTACACAATTCCAAGAGAGCTGAACTATACAATTTGTCTGAATGTGTTGTTATCATCTGAGAGCCAGTGGCGTGTAATGGTTAGAGTGTCAGACTAGGACCTGGGACACCAGGGGTTACCGTATATCCCTGCTTGGCCATGAGGTTCACTGAGTAATCTTGGGCTAGTCACTCAGCCTAAACTACCTCACAGAGTTGTTGTGGGGATTAGCTGAGGAGAAGGAGAACCATTTATGCCAATTTATGCTCCTCAGAGAAAAAGATATAAATGCAATAAATAAATAAAATCAGGGAGATGGGCAAAATCCTTGAAGCTAGAGAACTAACATTTCATTGGAGTCATGGTAAAGCCATAGTTATCCTGCCTTCCAGATGAAGGCTAAGAAGATTGTGACCTGACATCTGGGTACCACTACGCTCCTTATCCCCTGTCTGCACTATAGCAGAGCAGAAAGCAGGAGTTTCTTGGAAACTAAGGTGCAGAGGTTTAAGTGGAATAAAATGAGCACTGGCACCCCCAGGGCCCAACATATTGCTCAGAAGATAATGAGACAATAAAAACTAATTACCTTTTGGAGGGATGTAGTAGGCTTCCTTGTGTGTCCATATGAGCACGCATACATGTATGTCCCTGGATGCCCATGAGCATGCTTAGAGTCCCTGACACATACGGTACACAAAGGCCCACTGATTTCCCCAGAAGTGTCAAAAACCTGGTGCTAAATCTACAAGTCGGTGAGCTTAGTATTTATTGTGAAATGTGAATACCTCTACTGAGCCATATGAAGTTATTCTGGAGTGTGGAAAACCACTGCTTCACTCCGAAGGATATTTATGTCTCGGAATGCACATTTTCAACCCTGAGCTAACAGTTGTAGGGCTGTTTGCAGAAAAGGGCACAAGGATTTATTTTATGATAAGGTTGTATGGCTTGGGGTTTTTTGCTCAACATTTGCAACTTTGCAAGCTTTACCCCCAGGTTTCATTTACAGGATCAAATACCACAGGTGTTAAGGGAATAGTACTGGTATTATTTCAGGAGGGAGGGAAGGTTGCTCAAGTAAGCACTTTCACATCATTATTGCAGGAATTTAATATCTTAAGCTGGGCAGACAGGAGTTAAATAGCACCAAAAGATTAAAAGTACTAATTGCAACCTATTGGTCAGATAACCAGCAATCTCTTATGCCATGCACATTGTGTTGCTCACAAACATGGAACATGGATGCGACTTGTAGTTTAACAACATCTGGAGAGCCAAAACTTCCCCATGCCTGCTCTTCTGTTCCAGAATACATGGCTAGAAGAAAGAATCCTTCCCTTCTTTTCTGCTGAAAAACAGAGGAAAAGCAGAAGGCTTCCCTGCAACTTGGGGAAAACTTTACATAAAGGTCCCTACCAGTATGGTATCTACAGGACAGAGGGTTATATTTGACATAACACTCAGTGGTGCTTTGCACGAGCAGAACAACTTCTCCTTGCATAACTGGACTTTCCCCTATTTTCCACCCCGCCATGGGGAGCCTAAATCTGTTCTGGTGATTTTTTGCACGCCTCTGGAACAGATTTGGGATAACCAGGGGGCACCCAGTGAGGGTGAGAAGGGTGGAAAGTTCCATTGAGCAACTGGGAGTCATTTGACTTGTGCATGTGTTTAGTTGAATACTACCCAGAAGGTAGGTTAAAGGGAATCCCTCGCCACTCAATGCAGGACAAGCGCAAGACATTTTGGCACCTGAGGCAAACCACAAAATGGCATGTGTCCCCCAACAGGGAAGAAGGGGGTCAGTAAACATCTACATCAGGAACAAGGGGGGGGGGGGTCAAATCAACCTTACCCGATGGCTGAAGTGTGAATCAAAGGCAGTTGTGGGACCCACTCTGAATCATGCTGGACCAGTGCAGAGCTCAGGAGACCCCAGAGGGCACTCCTCACAATTTCCTCCCCTGAAGTAAGAGGAGACCAGAGCCTCCTATTCACTGAGAGACCACCATGGAGGCAACACTGCACAGTGGTCTCTTGGCAAATAGAAGGCACTAAATGTCTCCTCCCACCTCTAGGGCATCGGGGGGGGGGGGCTGCCGAGGAGGTGGCAGATTCAGCCTCTGAGGAGTGTTCCACAGTTGTTGCTCCCACTACAGCAGCAGCAAGCAGTGGGTGATGAATTCCTCGGATCTGCCGACCCTGTGGATCCTGCTGCCCAAAGCGTTTACCTCACTTTGCCTCATGGGTGGCCCAGCTGTGCCCCAATGCATGCTAGAAACCCCAATCTTCTCACATGCACACCATACATTTAAAGCATTCCTTATCACTTTACATGGTCCCTGTCATCCCCCCCCCAACGAATCCTGGGAATTGCAGTTTGTTAAGGTTGCTGACCTCACATATCTACAATTCCTAGCCCCCTTAACAAACTACAACTCCCAAGATTCTCCATGGCTGTTAATGTGACATAACCACGTTTTAACTGCATGGTGTGGGTATAGGCAGGGGTGGTTTTCGCCCCTTTTCTTGCCAGCCCCATAGCTGTTTATGGTTCAAATCCAATTGCTGAATGGCCAAGGGTGTGTTCACATTAACTATGTGCTCTGGTTGATGCATAGGGTACCAACCATCTTGACAATATCTATTATAGCAAATATGTCATCATACATGTGAGGGTTTATATATGGAACAGTCGTGGACATTTCAGTTCCAAACACTTCAGAAATAGTCTGAAAATGGGTTTACATAGAAAAGTGTTAGGCAACCTTCATTTTGGCAGTTAAGACAAGCACTCATTCACGCCACATGCATTTCTTTAATTCTCCATTTTACTAATTCTTATAAGACCATCTTTGAATTAAAATAATGTCGAGAGACTGCAACTAATGTTCATTAAATCCAGAAAACTTTCTGAACGGGTCTTTCAAAACAGATGGTTTGTTTTAGTTTCATAAAAACCCTGCTGTCTAATCTTGTGACACAATCTATGGTTTATGCATAAAAGGGATTTGGCTCTTACACATATGGGGTGAGGGAGGGAAGGAAACACAGAAACGGTATATAGTTTAACTGTCTCTTCTCCTAAAACATGCAAAGGAAAATATAATTTAGATGGCACTGTAAATTACACCCAGTTTGTTATTGTTTTTCTCCAGCTGAAACAATTTACCATCTGTCACACATCAGCAGATAAATATTTTTCTGTGCATATATATATATATATATACTTATTAGCATAAATCCTGGGGGACGGGATGGGACCCTTTAATTCTTAACATGTTTCAACAACTGTCCCTTTACTGTATCAAGAAGAAACATCTCTTAACTCTATTTACTTTAAATTGTCTGTTTATTTTTATTTTTTTCATTTGTCTATTCTATCTAGCAAGTTCAAAATGCTAAACTTAGGCTGCAGTCTTATACAGATTAATTGGAGAATAAGATCCATTAAATTCAGGGTGATATTCCAACTTAATCCAGAAAATGTTGCGAAAGATGGAGGAACGAGAGACTAGAGTAAAATTTATGTCATACAGCATAGGGATTCTGTATCCATAGATCAGGACATGGAAGCCTATAGGCCTCCAGATGTAACTCGACTACAACTCCCATCATCCCTGAACTTTAGCCATGTTGGCTGGGGCTTATGGGAAATGTGAAGAACTGAAACTAAAAAAAACCAAACTTTGGTTTAAACTGTCCTTTTATATATGGTTGAGTTTGGGAAGCAAAAATCGGACTTTTAAACATCTGGACCAAACAATTAGCATGACAACTGGACTATTATGTATCCCAATCCAAAAGGCTGCATTAAAAACTTGGGTTTGAGCCACTGTGTAGATGGATATGATAGACCAACTTGCTGCACTGAGCTGAGTTCTGGCCTGTTGCAAGCAGTTGATATCTGACAAAACTAGGCAAAGCTTGGGTATTGCCCAACAGTTGTGTTATAGCCAGAATTGCTTAATTGACTGGAGCATTTGCTGTAGCTCTGTATCAAGAAATGCAAGCCCATTGCACCCCCATTTCTCCCATGACGCAGTGCAGCTATGGCCAGGAGATGCTGCTACTGTTCTGATTAATTGCAGTAACATTGAGGGTTATTGCAGGGCCAATTCACATGGCATTGTAAGCCAGACTATAGTTCACTGTGGTCTCACAAATGTGGTGCCTCCTGGAGAGATTAAAGCTACTTTGCTCCTCCCTGGGCCTTTTTACTGTCACGTCATGCTAATATAAAGTTTGTCTTAGCGCAGCTGCAAGGTGTTCTCTTGCAGCTGGGCAATCTCATTTTGTCTCGATCACTGCAGATGGTGACAGCAGTCACAAAATTAAAAGATGCCTGCTCCTTGGGAGAAAGGCAATGGCAAACCTAGACAGCATCTTAAAATGCAGAGACATCACCTTACCAACAAAGGTCCGTATAGTTAAAGCCATGGTCTTCCCAGTAGTGATGTATGGAAGTGAGAGCTGGACCATAAAGAAGGCTGATCGCCGAAGAATTGATGCTTTTGAACTATGGTGCTGGAGGAGACTCTTGAGAGTCCCATGGACTGCAAGAAGATCAAACGTATCCATTCTGAAGGAAATCAGCCCTGAGTTCTCACTGGAAGGACAAATCGTGAAGCTGAGGCTCCAATACTTTGGCCATCTCATGAGAAGAATAGACTCCCTGGAAAAGACCCTGATGCTGGGAAAGATGGAGGGCACAAGGAGAAGGGGACGACAGAGGACAAGATGGTTGTACAGTGTTCTCGAAGCTACAAACATGAGTCTGACCAAACTGCGGGAATATCTGCGGGTATCTGAAGAAGTGTGCATGCACACGAAAGCTCATACCAAGAACTAACTTAGTTGGTCTTTAAGGTGCTACTGCAAGGAATTTTTTTTGTTTTGACTATGGCAGACCAACACGGCTACCCATCTGTAACTCAAACTGCGGGAGGCAGTGGAAGACAGGAGTGCCTGGCGTGCTCTGGTCCATGGGGTCACGAAGAGTCGGACACGACTAAACGACTAAACAACAACAACATTTTGTCTTACCACGTCATACAAACCAGGTCAGAGTGTGTGTGTGTGTGTGTGTGTGTGTGTGTGTGTGTGTGTGTATAGATATCTGCAGAATGTCCAGTAGCACCTTAGAGCTTGTATGGTATGATATTTCGTGTGCATACACACTTCTTCAGATACTGAAACAGAAGTCACCAGACCTTTATATATAGTGGGGAAGGGTATTACTCAGAAGGGCGGTGGGAATGGGTGTGGTAAACCTGTTGACGACTGTTAACGACTGCAGTTGGTCTTACAGGAAAAAGCAAGGGATGAGATGGCCAAAACTACCTTTATCATGCATAATGAGATAAGAATCCAGTGTCTCTATTCAGATCAGGTCTCTTCATGGTTTTAAATGAAACAAGGTTGTGTTTCACACTCCAAGACCTTAAACTACTGCAAGCTTGCTGACCTTAAAATATACTCTCCCATTTCCAAATACTTATTGTTTTAGGGTTATAGCTTATTGGAATGTTGTGGGGGGGGGGGGCTGCCTTTGAAAATGAGGTCACTTTGCAGATAACTTAATATTCTGATTCTGATTCATTTGCACTGGTTACCTATTCGCTTCAGACCCAATGTGATGTGCTAAATACCTGAGAGAACACTTTCTTCTACATCTTTATCCTAATGGACTTATGTCTGTTGGGATGGCTCAGCTATGTTTCACAGAACATTAGTGAGAGCATAGAAGATGTTCCTGGCAGGCTGATGTAATCATAAAATGATATATTCCAAGCATATTTAGCAATTTCATTTTGCTGCTGGGCTGTGTTTTGTTGTTATGTCAGATGTTTTAATTATGGCTGTTTTATTTGGACTGGTTTATAGAGATGTTTTATTTTGCATGCCACTTTGAGAGCTGCTTGTAGCAGAGATTTCTGGCCTAGAAATGTCACAGTAACAACAACAACAACAAAAGCACTTTAAAGAACAAGTAAAAATATGGAGAGACACATTGGTCCACTTTAGTATAAGAGAAACAACATGTTAATTTTGCTTTTTGTTTCACGTGGAATAGTCCTATGTCTACTGAATTGTGGAAAATATTCAATAATAGTACAATGGGTTGCAGAGGACACTTTTTGTAACATGATAGCTTTCTGATCACTCATTTATCCGCTAATAGTAAGCCACACACACAGAACGCTATAATTTTCTCTCTTTTTGAAAAAAATTATCTGACAGAGAAAATATGCTAACATTCCTTTGAGAGCCTGTATGTGATGTTTGTTCTTGAATTCTTTTCAACTTCAGAATAAAGTGTCTCACATACAAGAAAACCCACACAATGCAGTGCACTGTACTTGCCCTCTAAGGATTGACTGTGGCCAGTTGATTATTCTGTATTGCCATACATTACAACAACTGAAGCTATTTCTTATACTTTTGACCTCTTGTACAAAGTTAAATGTGTTTTTATCAGTATATCCAGGAGAAAAATATATCACCAAAAAACATATTTTACATGCATTTAGACAAAGTCACAAAAGATATTTAAATTTATTATGTGTTTGTGTAGATTTGATGCATTAGGGTTGAGATGCCCACAAAACAGTATATCAAGAATAGGCAGGTGAAATAACAAAGTATTCCTAAAAGTAGCCATATTAGCCCACATCCCCCCAAACCCAGAAGGGTAATTTTCTTATTAAGACCCACTAAAATATCATGACTTTTTATAATATAATTTTTATCAAGAATAACATGAAACACTAATGGGTATCAGTTACCAGGTACAAAGCAAAATTCGATCAGGACACGTATAGTGAAGGAAATAATAGCAGCAAGTTAAATAACCCAGCCAAGAAGATGTATGAGTCACATGGGGTCTAGGTTCCTCTGTGAGAGATTTAATTAATTTAATTAATAAATGAAATCAGTATAAACTATTTTTTTCCCTTTGCATCTCTCTACATAACAAAGTTTTGAGATGATTCTATTATGGCCAGATTTGTTCCCTTTCCTCTACTTTTTTGTTTAATACATGAAGTATAGAAATTCTTCCAACATGAAGAAAAGTTATTGGGAACTCAAAAGTTTGCTAACTGCTTTATAAATATTTTATACAGCAGCCCTCAATAAGGAAGTTTTCAATGTTTGATGTTTCATTAATTTTTTATATTCAGTTGAAAGCCACCCAGAGTGGCTGGGGCAACCCAGTCAGATAGACAGGGTATATTATTATTATTATTTATTATTATTATTATTATTATTATTATTATTATTATTATTATTATTTACTATAGCTATCATCCTTATTTCCTTATTTGAATTCTTATTAACTAATGACATGCCACAGATACTTTGTACTTTCTATAACTCCCTTTTATAGCTAGGTTTTGATATATTTTGCCCCAGTTTAAACTAGAAATTATAGCTGTGATTTTCTCTTCCCAATCCTTATGATGATTTGTGGAAAAGCTAACAGTTAATATCGAGGGAGGTTTGTTGCATTCCCTGCCTCCCCAATTTCTCATAAGAAAGTAATAAGCATATGGGACTATCATGTGAAGATTTCAAATCTACTATATATCAGTCAGCAAAGTTATATATCCTTAAGATAAAAAAAAAACAAAGAATATAAAAGGCAAGGCATAGTCTGTGTTGGTTTTGGAATGTTATATAAAGTTTAAGCTCATTCATTGGGTTGTGATTGCATTACCACATTTGAAATGGCACTGATAGGAAATCACAAACAGAGCCTCATTTACGCAGCTGGCCACAGCAGTAATAAAGTCATTGTTTTCCTTTCTACACATGACAATACAATGAGCTATTGGTAATTCCAATTTTGCAGGACATAGTCCCCCAAGAATGAGTGACAGGGATCCATGAAGCAGTACTGTAAAGTGAACTACTCAGATTTAAGACAAGAGTCACATTGAAGTTCAGAATATCTGGATTTAAATTAAAGGTAAAGGGACCCCTGACCATTAGGTCCAGTCGCGAATGACTCTGGGGTTGTGGTGCTCATCTCGCTTTATTGGCCAAGGGAGCCGGCGTACAGCTTCCGGGTCATGTGGCCAGCATGACTAAGCCGCTTCTGGCAAACCAAAGCAGCGCACGGAAACGCCATTTACCTTCCCGCCGGAGTGGTACCTATTTATCTACTTGCACTTTGATGTGCTTTCAAACTGCTAGGTTGGCAGGAGCAGGGACCAAAGGGACCAAGCAAACGGGAGCTCACTCCGTCGCAGGGATTCGAACCGCCGACCTTCTGATTGCCAAGCACCAGTTTAGTTCAACTAAATCCAAGTAGTCCAACTTGCTTGTGGACCAGGCTGCTTGTGTCTTTGTGGAATGAAACAGATTTAGGCTGTTGATTTATCTGCTCAGTCTTGTTTTGCACAGTTATGTCATTTGGTTTTAATTAAAAAGATTCCTTAGTGAGACTTTTATTAAATTTAATGGTTATTTGTTCCCAAGTCTATACATTAAGTTTCCAGACTGAATGCGCTCTTGAACTCTAAGATACAATTCTATGCTGGGTGAAACAAAGAATGCAATGCTGAACTTCAAAGTGGTCAGCAGTTTGGACTGGTGGTGGCAGAGGCTTTCACTCACGTTGTGTTCCACTGCTTCCTATTTCTTTCTTTTTTTTTTTTTTTTTTTTTTTTTTAATTTATCACATCTTTTATTTTTTTTTTTTTTTTTTTTTTAATATTTTATTAAGGATTTTCTTGTTTTACAGAAGTGTAGTGCCTCATATATATTTTTCCCCATGTAACATTTTTACAAATCCGTTTCATTTGTTGAGGCATTAGGGGGAGAAGAAAATAAAAATAAAAATAAAAAAAGGAGGGAAAAGAGAAAGGGGGGTGGAGAGAGGGAAGATGGATAAGGGTGGGATTGGGTGGCGGTGTTTCTATTATGTTTAATGTGTGTAGAGTTTGGTGTCAGCGTGCTTGTGTTGTTCACTTGTGTTCCTTTGGTGGTGAGAGAGGTTGGGGTTGGCCTAGGGTGTGATTGTTTGCTTGTGATTGGCTGTGGTGATCTTTGTTTTCGTGTGTGAGTGAGGTGGGTGGGTGTTTTGGATCAGGTTAGCCATATTGATTTGTATGCTGTTGGTGGATTATTGTCATTGTCCTGTTGGGCTGTGTGTGTGATAAAGGGGAGCCATACCGGGGTGAAGGCATCTTCTTCTGTTTGTCCCCGTGTCAGTTTCAGTTTATTAGTTAATTTTTCTAGTAGGGCTGTTTCCCATACTATTTGATACCATTGGTCCATGCTTACTCCTGACAGGTCTCTCCAGTGTCTGGTTATGGTGTTTCTGGCTGCTGAGAGCAGGTGGGTTATGAGTTCTTTGTGGTGTAAATGGGCATTGTTGTCTTGGAAGATGTTTAGTAGGGCCAATTCTGGGGTGGTGTCTATTACTTGCTTAGTTATTTTACAAATTTCTTGTATGACTGTTGTCCAGAATAGTTGGATTTTGGGACACTCCCACCACATGTGGAAGTATGTGCCTGTGGAGGTGCACCCTCTCCAGCATTTTGGTGAGGTTCCTGGGTGTATTAGCGCTAGTTTCCTTGGTGTTAGGTACCACCTGTAGGTGAGTTTCAGTGTGAGTTCTTTTCTTTTCGTTGATATGGATTTAAAGGGGGGTTTAGACCACATTCTGGTCCATTGAGTGGGGTTTATCTCATAGCCTATGTCATTCTCCCATTGATTTTTGATTGCGTCTAGGGGATTTGCGAGATTTTGGAGTAGTATTTTGTATATTGCGGATACCATCCCTTTACCGTTTCCCTTTGTTGTTAGGAGGAGGTTTTCGAAGGTTGTCAGGGGCCTAGTTGCTGCTGATTTTACTGTTGGGTTGTTTAAGAGGGCATGTAGTTGGCGTTGTGTTAACCAGGGCATTTGGGTGTCTTCTAGTTTGTCTTGTATTTCTTGTGTTGACAAGGGTTTGTTATTTTTATAAAAGTCTATTAGGCGATACAAGCCTTTGGTTCGCCAGGTTTTTATCTTGAGGTTTTGTGCTGCATGGTGGAATAATGGGTGGTACGCCAGGGGTATTAGTGGGGATGGGGTTGGGGATAGTTTGCCTATTTGTGTTTTCCATGCTTTGAGCATGGTCTGTGTGTACCTGTTAAGTGTTGTGGGAATTTTCTTTAGTTTGTTTGGGAGGAGTGGGTATGTTGTGGTGCAGGTGTTTTCAATTGTGTCCTTCTCTAGGTGTACCCATTGTTTTGTCTCATCTTCTAGTATATATGGGATTATATGGCGTATTTGGTTGGCGTTGTAATATGCTTCTATGTTGGGGATTCCCCATCCTCCTTCTGAGGTGGGGAGGTGCAGGTATTTGGGGCTTATTCTTGGTTTTTTATGTGAGAAGATGAAAGAGTGTAGTTTTCTCTGCCAACTGTGAAGTTGGGTTGAGGGGATCCAGATTGGGAGGGTTTGGAATAGGTAGGTTAGTTTTGGGAGTGTGATCATTTTGATCATGGCTATTTTGTCTGAGAGAGTGAGGTTCATGTTATTCCATCTCTTTAGGTCTTTGTTAATTTGTCGCCACAGGGGCTTGTAGTTGTGGAGGTATAATTTATTGAGGTTTCTGGTTATTTGTACCCCTAGGTATCTGAACTTGGTGTGGCAAAGTTTTATTTTGGTGACCTTCGTGAGTTCTTTTTGGGTGTGAGGAGGGGTGTTGAAGCACATAGCTTCTGACTTTGTGAAATTTACCTGTAGGCCCGACACCATTGCAAATGCGTTGAGTTCTCTGATTAGGGAGGTTGCTGTGCTTATGGGGTCTGGTGTTGTGACCATTAGGTCATCTGCAAAGAGCCCTAATTTATAGGTCCTGCCTTTTATTTCCACTCCCTTGATGTCTGTGGCTGCTCGGATGCGGATTGCTAGGGGTTCCAGAGCCAGGATAAATAAGAAGGGAGACAGTGGGCATCCTTGTTTCGTGCCTCTTTGGATAGCTATAGTGTTAGAATCCATATTGTTAGTTCTGCATTTTGCTGAGGCTTGGGAGTATATTTGTTTGAGGATTTGTAGGAAGTTGGGGCCAAATTTCATGTTAGTTAGTACTGCTAATATGTATTTCCACTCCAAGCAATCAAAGGCTTTGAGTATGTCTAGGGACATAATTGTCAATGGGAGTTTGGTTGCCTTGCTGTGTTCGATCAGGTTCAGTAGTTTCCTGATGGGGTCTGTTATATTGCGGCCAGGGACAAAGCCAGTCTGGTCTGGGGCTATTAACTTGTGTAGGAAGATTTTTAGGCGGTTGGCCAAGATTGATGTGAATATCTTGTAGTCTTGGTTTATTAATGAGATTGGGCGGTATGATTCTACTTTGAGGCTGTCTTTTAGTGGTTTTGGGATGGAGACTATTTTGGAGTGGGTCCAGGTTTTGGGGATGGGGCCTCCTTTTATGATGTCGTTGAATAGGCGGGTCATGTAGGGCATCAAGGGTTCTTTGAATTTCTTATAGAATTCTGCTGTGAAGCCGTCTGGGCCTGGGGCTTTGTGTGGTTTCAAGTTTTTGAGGACCGCATCTATTTCCTCTGGGGTGATAGGGCTGTCCATGAATTCCCGCTCCTCATCAGTTAGGGTAGGCATGGTCAGTCCTGCTAGAAATTTTTTGATTTCCCTCTCTGGTGGGTTATGGGAGGTGTATAGGTTGGAGTAAAATTCTGCAAATTCTGAAATTATTTCTTTGGGGGAGAATGTTATGTTGCCGTCTTTTTTGGTGATGCAGTGTATTCTTGTTTTGAGTGCTTTTTTCCTACATCTATTTGCTAGTATTCTGGAGTTTTTCCCTCCATATTCATAGAAACGTTGTTTAGAGTATAGAATGTTGATCATTGTTTTGTTGATTTCTAAGGAGTCTAGTTCTCTCCTTTTCTGTTCTATAAGTTTGAGGAGTTTTTTAGATCCTGTTTGTTTGTAGCGTGATGAGAGGGCTGTGATGTCTTGTTCTATTTTGCTAATTTTTGAGGAGGTTTGTTTTTTAAGGAATGTTTTCTCTTTTATGCAAGCTCCTCTGGTGACCGCTTTCATTGCGTCCCATAGGAGGGGGGTTGTTGTATTGTTTACATCGTTTTCTTTGAAGTAGTTTTGGAGGGTTTTTGTGAGACTCTCTCTAATTTGTTTGTTTGTAGTTAGGATGGGACTGAAGGACCAGGATGGGGTGGTTTGTGTTCCTTCTCCTATTTTAACAGTGACTTCTACTGGGGCGTGATCTGTGATTTTAATGTTACCTATGTTTGTTGATTCTACTGAGGGAATCAGACCCTGTGTGAGTAGAATGCTGTCCAGTCTGGACACTGTATCATGGCGTCCCGATTGGAATGTATGGCTGATGTCTCCCGGGTTTTGCTCACCCCAAATGTCATAGAGACCCCTGTTTTTTAGCATTTTTAGTAACTTGTAAGAGTTCCTGGTTGTTGGGGGTTTCCTTCGGAGGAAGGTTGCCCATGGGGTTGTGGGGTGGATATCTTTCAGGGATATACCTTTCATATTTAGATTGAGGTCCCCTCCTAGGATTGCTTCCCCTTCAGAGAAGGAGAGGAATTTGTTTAGTGTTTTCTGGAAGAATTCTAGTTGTTTCGTGTTTGGGGCATATATGGAGCCGATTGTCAGTTTGATTTTGCCATCTAGTGTCCCTTTAGCGAAAATGAATCTGCCTTTTTTGTCCTTGAGGACTGTTGTGGCAGTGAAGTTCAGGTCCCTACTGAGTATTATGGCTACACCACGGGCTTTCCCTGAGCCTTGTGCGACCCACTGTTGACTAAAGCGGGGGTCGCTCAGGAGTTTGCTGCCTTTGGGTGGATTGTGTATTTCTTGTAGGAAGGTGATGTGTGGTTTCATGGTGTTTATGTATGAGGTGATGCGTTTTCTTTTGATGGGGTTTCCCAGCCCCCTCACGTTTAATGTAATTGCTTTTAGGTTAGCCATTTTGTTTATCTATTATGTGGGGCGATTCCATGCCAACCCGTTCGGGTTGTCTTGTGTCTCTCTCTTCGTGTTGTTTAAAGAACCAGTGGGGTTGCGCTGACCTAGGGTGTGGTGGATGGGGGGCTAGTAGGATTAGAGTGAGATTTGGGTTAAAGAGTAGGGGGTAAGTTGTAGGGAGTTTCCTATATGTAGTCATATAGGTGTTTGTTTGGGGTATTTTGGGCCATCTGGCATTTAGCCAGTTGGTCCTAGGTCTCAGCTGGTGTGGAAGGCCGTGTTCAAGGACAGGCCGTCCCCCCTGTTGTCTGCGATAGGGGGTGATCAGCGAGACAGTGTGAAGTGACTTTGTAACGTCGCTGTCAGGTATAAGGTTTGTAAGCAATGTTGCCAGTATTATGAGCAACATTGTTGGTGTGTTGGGGTGGGGATGTGGGTGCTGGTACGCTCTGGTGCCACCATAGTGCTGGTTGGGTATCAGATTTTAGCCTGATTGTGGGTTGTGTTATTAAGGTTGGAGTTGTTTTTCCTTAGTATGGAGTATGAGGATGTTGAAGGTGTGGGTGATGGGGAATGTGGTTGAGGTCGTCTGGACTGGTGTTGGGGTGGGGATTTCTGTGGGGGTGCGGGGCTGGGGGGGGTGTTGATGGTGTTAACTAAATCTATGTTTTGGGGGGGGAGGGAAAAAAAAAAAGGGGGGGAATCACCAGTCCTTCAGTTTGTGGTTTTTTCCTGGTTGCTTCTTTCAGCCGGGGTTGTTGTTGTTGTAGGGTTGTCCATCTGCGATGAGTTGGTTTGGTTGATCTTGGTCTGGTTTCTTGTGTCGTATGGCCGGCGGGACGGTTCTGAGCATGATGCTTGCCTGTATTGGTTTGCGTTGTTGCGCCGCTTCTGTTGTATCTTTTTCTTCTGTACCATTGTCCAGTTGTTTGCTGTTGTTTCCTCGTGGTTGGGGCTGTCGCTTGGTGGGTTTGTCGGTTTCCATTCCGGCGGGAGGTCGAGTTCAAGGTTCTTTAGTAGTTGCAGGGCCTCGGGTATGTTGGTAGCCATGTGTTGTGTTGTGTTCGTTGTTACAATGAGGCGGAAGGGGAAGCCCCATCGGTATTTGATCCCTGCTTGTTGGAGACGCTGGGTGCATGGGCGCAGGCTTTTCCTCCGGTTTAGGGTATCCTGCGATAGGTCCTGTAAGGCCAGAATGGGGGTTTCTCCATATCGAAGGTTGCTTGAGTTTCTGAGTTGGTGCCATATTTCTTCCTTCTTTCGGTAGCGTGTGAAACATACAATGATGTCTCTTGGGGGGGCGCTGGGTTTTGGCATAGGTTTTAGGGCTCTGTGAGCCCTCTCCAAGTCCTCTGCCTCAAGTTTCAGGCTTGGGATTGTGTTTTTCAGCCAGCGTATAATTAGGTCCGCTGGGCTTTTCTCCTCTGTTTTTTCAGGAAAGTTGCGGAAGCGGATGTTACAACGTCTATTGCGGTCTTCAAGGTCGGCTTGCTTAATTTTCATCTCGTTGTGTTCTGCTTCCATTTGGTTTACCAGTTCGTCCAGTTTCTTGTTCACACGTGCGTTCTCCTCCCGGTATTGTTCTATTATTCTTTCTTGCATTTGGTTCTTGTTCTCTAGAGCTTCCACTTTGGAGGTTAGATTGTTGATTAGTACCTGCATGGGAGCCATTGTGGCCTTCAGTGCTTCTTCTAATCGTGCTTCCATTTCCCTCAGATCTCGTTTCGTTATTGGGTGGTCATCATCTTGAAGGGGAGCTACCATCTTAGCATTGTTTGCCATCTCCCTGGTTGGTGTCATCTCGGTCTCCCTGATGGTTTTGGTTTGAGGTTGGCTTGGCGTCCTCTTGGGGTTGGGCGTGTGATGGTTAGGAGTTGTGGCAGTGGTGATTCCTGGGTATTGTTGGGTTGCTGAGCTGATCAGGCTTTGTTGGCTGGTGGCTTTTACAGAGCGTTTCGATTAGGTGGTCATTTGTGTCACTTCTAGCCTGTGTTTTAAGAACTTCTCTAGGGCTTCTGTAGATGCCTCAGCGGTGCCGCCGAGGCGGGGGGGGGGCAGGTAAGCAGAGATGGGTAGACTAATGGACAGACAGTTCATATAAAGGGAAGGGGGTTAGCAGGTAGAGATGCAAGAGATTAGAGGGTATATGTTTAATTTTCCTCCATTTTTAATTACTTTCCCACAAGCAAAAAATAACAACAATAACCAGGGGGAAATATTATTCTTAAGAAAAACAAATCAAACAAAACCATGCAGTTATTTTTTGTTCTCCAAATGGGTATATGGAGGAAATTTTTGTTTTAAAAGAGAGTGGTGGTCGTAGCTGGGGGCGATAGATTCCCCCCTCAGGAGCGGGCGAACAAGAGCTTTAAAAAGAGAAAGAAAAGAAGAATAATTGTATGGCTCTGCTCTGTCTTTTAAAAAATAATAATAATATGTCCCCCCAACCACCGCCACCACTCTCCGTCTGCAGAAAAGCAACCAAAAATGTACGGGTAAAAGATAAAAATGAGAATTAAAGGTAAAAAAAAAAAAAAGGGGGGGGGTGTCTTTAAATAGAGCTTTTTATTTATTTTTTATTTTTTTTAATGAGTAAAGTATAGGTAAAAGAGGGTAGGTAAAAGAGAGTGGAAAGTCTGGGGCGGAGTGGCAGTCCCAGGAAATGGCCTGTGATGGTTCAGGGCTGTTTTCTGGGTACTGCCATTTTAAATCTTAAGAGGGGGGTTTGAGGTGGAAATAAAATGAGGTTTAAATTGAGGATGTGTGTGTGGAAAAGTGTGTCTTTAAATAGTGAGTAGAAAAGATAGAAATAAAAGTAAAGATTCAAATAAAGGGTGGCTGCAGCAGCAGTGGCCCCTCTTTTAAAAAGAAAAGTGGTAAAAGTAGGTATATGGGGGGGGAGGGATAAGAAAGATGTATATATATATTTTCTTTAAAGGGAGGGAGGGAGGGGGAGGAAGGGGTTAAAAAAAGGGGGGTGTTAAAAAAAAAAAAAAGGGGGGGGGAAGGTTGTTTTTTCTTTTCTGTGGTCTCCTTTGTTATGCAGCTTCTCTGTGTTCTCCTTGCCGCTGGAGCTCCCGGTAGGGCTCAGCCACGTGCGTTTTTGTTTTTTTTTCCCTTCCTCCCCGAAGCCTATTTTGCCTTCACCGTGCTCACCTACCTCTCCTCTGCTTTCCCGTCGGCAGAGATGGGGGCAGCAACGGTAAATTTGGGGCTCCTTTTTCTTTCTTTCTTCTTCTTCCTCTCTCCCTTTCTTTCTCCCTCTTTGCGTTAGTTCCACTGTCCTCCGGGTTTTGGAGCTCCTCTCGGCTGTTGGGGGGGGGGTCGGGTGCCTTTCCGGCTCAATCAAGGTCGTGGGGGGGGTGTTTTGGCTCCTTTGATAGATGCCCGGGCACCCCCAATTCCTCTCCGTTGGCAGTGCTGGCAGCAGCAGTTCTGGGGGGTCCGGGAATCGGTCACCAGAGCCTTTTACTCTGGCTGGCTTCAGGAGCTCTTTTCTTCTGCTGCTGCCGCCATGCTGCCTCGCCGGAAGTCCCCACTGCTTCCTATTTCTGTAGGAATTTTTCTCTAGACTGTGGAACCTGCTTGTTATCAATTATACTGTATATGGCTAAGTAGTGAGGAGATAGATTCAGGCAAGTAGCTATGTTGATCTGATGCAGTCTAAAGAAATAAAATAATAATAATAATAGTCCAGTAGCACCTTAGAGACCAACTAAGTTTGTTCTGGTTATAAGCTTTCATGTGCATGCACATGAAGGGTAGAAAGAAATGGGTGATTGACTCAATGGGTATGGTAAACCTATTGACGGCTGTTAATGACTGCAATTACTCCTACAGGAAAAAGCAAGGGATAGTATGCAGATGACCAAAGATAGCTTTAGCATATGTAATCTCCCAGTACCCTTTTGAGAAAAAACCCCAACTCTGCCACTATATATAAGAGTCTGGTGACTTCTATTTCAGTGTATCTGAAGACGTGTGCATGCACACAAAAGCTTATACCCAGAACAAACTTAGTTGGTCTCTAAGGTGCTACTGGACAATTTTTAATTTTTTTTTTCTACTGAGGAGATAGTTATTTTAACACAATTAAGTTCTGCTTCTTGATTATTTAGCAAAAAGGAATATTGCCAGATGAGAAAAATGGTTCCTCAAGATCAGGGGCTCACAAACTTTGTAACACAGAGCTTTCTTAACAACACACAGTATACCTGACTGGAAAACCGTGTCCCACTTTTAGTTCTGAACTTCAGAAGAACATGCCATGCGGTGTAAAACAATTCTGTGCCCAACATTGCAACTTGTATCGTGCACAGTTATTCTGGTCTCATACCAGAACTATGTATTCTCATGTCTTATTATTTATTTATTTAATTTCTATACCACCCTATACTTGAAGGTCTCAGGGCGGTTCACAGGGTGGTGTCTTAGAACACCAATACAATTGGGTGGACTACATTCTTTAGACTTCCTGTTTGTGACACAGGGGTAGTAGAGGAATTCCTCCACATAGGCGGGCAAGGGAAGATTTGTTGACTGCATTCTGAGGTATACTTAGAATCTCCTTTCTTATAACTTGACTCCATTGGTTCAGGTCCTACACTCTAGAGCAGAAGCAAGCAAGCTTGCTCCATCTTCCACGTGACAGCTTTTAAATATTTGAAGATGACTATCAGATCTCCTCTCAGTCTCCTCTTTACAAGGATAAACATACCCAACTCCCTCAACCATTCCTATCAAGACCCTTGATCATTTTGGTTGCCGTCCTCTGCAGATGTTCTACATTGTCAATAACATTCTTAAATTTTGGTTCCCAACCACTGAAACCAAATCACATGGGAAAACAGCCTTACTAGAAAAGCTAACCAATAAAATGAAACTGACATGGGGACAAACAGAAGAGAATGCCTTCATCCCAGTATGGCTCCCCTTTGTCACAAACACAGCCCAAGAAGCCAACAAGAACCCGCCAACAGCATACAAATCAATCTGGCTTATGTGACTCAACAAGCCCTCCCCACCTCACACATGCTAACAAACCTCACTGCAGCCAACCACAGACAACCAACCTCAACCTGCGCCCCAATCCCTCTCACTACCAAGGAAATGTAGCAAGTGAATAGAAAGAGAACCTACGCAGCTGAAGTCAACACAAAACCCCACATGTACACTATGAAAAAGAATATAAATTTCACCACCCCACCCCTCCTCTCCCCCACTCTTTTTCTTCAACCTTACTCAACACTAACATTTCATAACAAATGTAACTGATCTGTAGAAAAGACTTCACAACCTGAAAAGGAGACAATGCACATACTTTTGTACACCAAGAAAATCTTTAATAAACATTATTTTTTAAAAAAAAAACCTGTGGTGCCCAGAACTGGACACAGCACTCTAGGTGCGGTCTGACCAAGGTAGACTAAAGCAGTACTATGACTTCCCTTCATCAGAACACTATACTTCTCTTCATGCAGTCAAGAATAGCTTTAGCTTTTTTCTGCTGCTGCATGACACTGTTGACTCATGTTAAGCTTTTAGTCTACCCTCAATCCTTTTCACATGTACTATTGACAAACCAGATGTCCCCCATCTTATAATTGGTTCTTCTTGCTTAACTTTAGAACCTTGCGTTTGTTCCTATTGAAATTCAATTTTGTTTAGTTTGGCCCCAATTCTCCCATCTGTTAACGGCATCTTGAATTCCAATTTTGTCTTCTGCTGATTAGCTACCTCTCCCAGTTTGGTGTCATCTGAAAATTTGATGGACACCCCTTAATTCCTTCATCCAAATCATTTATAAAGACACTGAACAACAATGCGCCCAGCACCCCACTTGTCACTTTTTTCCAACATGACAAGGAAGCACCCTTTGAGTTCAGTCAGTCAACCAGCTACAAATCCACCTAAGAGTTACCTTGTCCAGCCCAATTTTACCAGCTTCTCTGTAAGAATATAATGGTGGAGTTTGTCAAAAGCCTCACTAAAATCAAGATACAGTATGTCTGCAGCATTTACATGTATAAATATTACTTGGGGGGATTTAAAATTGTCAGATGATAATATTATCCTACACCACATACCAACTATATGTGGTTTGATAGTGGGTCAACATAAATGGACAGTTTGCGCGCTTACTCCTGCTAAAAGACTGATATAGATACATCAATACCCTGCCCCCCTTTGAACAATGGATAGAAGACTACTCTTGCAACATACCAATGGATTGCTTTAAGTTGTAGGTTGTGTATGGAAAAATATAATGATATTTAGAGTGCATTTATAAAAAGCATAATGACCTGTTGATAATTTTATACTCATTAGAATAATCATGCTGCCTATATACCCACATATTGTACTGTACCAGTTTCATGCACTTTTGTTTTGTTTTGAATTCTCTCCACCTTTTCCAGTTTATTTTTCTACTGAAAACTTCCATATATATATAAAATATACAGTGGTACTTCGGGTTACATACGCTTCAGGTTACAGACTCCGCTAACCCAGAAATAATACCTTGAGTTAAGAACTTTGCTTCAGGATGAGAACAGAAATTGTGCGGCAGCGGTGCAGCAGCAGAGGGAGGCCCCATTAGCTAAAGTGGTGCTTCAGGTTAAGAATAGTTTCAGGTTAAGAACGGACCTCTGGAACGAATTAAGTACGTAACCAGAGGTACCACTATATATGAATTCTCTAAGATTATAGTCAGAAGCTCTGAGATTACACCCGCAAGCTCCTTTACTACCCTTGGGTGCAGGCCTTTGAGATTAGAATTAATATAAAGTAGCTAGGTGTTCCCTTACTATCTCTTTTCCTACCTTGGGTTGCAGCTCCCACCTTGCATCACTTATTCTGCTATCACCAGGTTGGGCACTGCTTCCTTTTGGGTGAAGACAGAGGCAAAGTAGGTGGTGAGCAGTTCCTCCTTCTGTCACTCAATAGCATTTCTGTCTTCTCCACACAGAGGGCTTACTACTTGCTTGTCCTCTTCTTGCTTCAAACATTGCTGAAGAAACCTTTTCATATTGTTACCTCCACACACTGCTGCCTCTGTTCCGCTCAGTAGAGAGTCACCTACCACAAACACATGTCTCTTCCTCCTCTGGGGAGTGGCAGAAATTGTTCTGTACACTGTACAATCCACTGCCAAATCAGAGTGTTCTGAGGTTTAGTTTACAACTACTGTCCTTATTCCTCTTGCTCCACCACCCTTCCCCATCACTGTTCCAGCACAGCCCACTGCTCTAGCAAGAAATTCCTCATCTTGTGGAGATGCACTGAGGGGAGCGGGTGGCACTGTGGTCTAAACCACTGACCCTCTTGGGCTTGCTGATCAGAAGGTTGGCGGTTCAAATCCCCTCAACGGGGATTGCTCTGTCCCAGCTTCTGCCAACCTAGCAGTTTGAAAACAACGCCAGTGCAAGTAGATAAATAGTTACCACTGCGACTGGAAGGTAAACAGTGATTCCATGCGCTCTGGCTTCCATCACGGTGTTCAGTTGTGCCAGAAGTGGTTTCGTCATGCTGGCCACATCACCCAGAAAGCTGCCTGTGGACAAACACTGACTCCCTCGGCCTGTAGTGAGATGAGCGCAGCAACCCCATAGTCACCTTTGACTGAACTTAACCATCCAGGGGTCCGTCACTTTTTTTAAAAAACTCTACTCACCCATGGGCTGCCCTGTCCTTGCCTAATGAGCAGGCCGGCCCTTGCTGCCAGAAACAGATTTTCAGATATAACCAACAGTTTGTATTCTGAAGTGTATCCAAAGTAGCAGGTGGGGATAGCTGGTGTCTTACAGAGTCAACACTGGAATGAACACTGCTTGTATTATACAAATAAAACCAAATAAATCCTTAATTGGTTGTGGTTACCTGTGGTAGGTACTGCATGCATCATTATGAGGGGAGCACACATGCACACACACACACACACACACACACACGAGTTTTCCTTGGGTGAAGAGGCCTTAAGGATGCACCGCCCTTTAAGGAATAGCCCCTTAAATCACAAATCATCTGTGCAACCCGAGTGGGAAATCTCTAGAACCCAGGGAGTGATGTGCGTGGAGCACGGCAGGCTTCGCCACACTTAGGAGCAGCTCCTTCCCTGCCAAACGAAGCCGACAACAGCGACTGACACAACCGCCGCTCTTTGGGATTTCCCGCTCTTTGATCTGCCCGGGCCGCCTCTGCTGAGGCGCCTGATAAACGAAGCTCTTTGATGAGTCCCGACATTTCCCCCCTCAGCCCGGGCCATCTGACTCGCTTGGTACCCATGACTGAGGGGAAGGGCAGAGGCGGGGACCGCGCCCTGGGCGGGAACGGCGCAATCCTCCCCCTCCGCATATCTCCCAGCCCTTTGTAGTCTCCTTTCAAGTCGAGGGTGTCCGATTTCGGGATCCGGAGGCGAGCAGCGCCCCTCCCCGACCCCTCCTCCTCCTCTGCCCGCTGGAAGGGGAAATATGAAGGGGAGTTTCTGCAGCAGCAGCAGCTCAGTGGGGAGGAGAGAAAGCCGCGGAGGAGAAGCCGGCAGGGAAACAGCGACGACCAGAGAGGTTGCAGAGGGCAGAGAAGGCGCCTGAGGAGCCCCAGACGCCTCTCTGCGCGCGCCCAGAGTCCTTCGGGGCGCCCGGCATGGGGCTCGCCGCCTTGTATTGAAAGCCCTCCGCGCAGGAGGGGGAGCGCGTGGAGTTCAGCCTCGGGCAGAAGCCGCCGCCGCCGCCGCGCGAGGAGCTGGGACTTGGCTGCCTCCTCCTGCTCGTGCCGCCGGCCCCGAAGAGAGAGCGGGGCTTCTGATTCCGCCAGGTGGGTGCCCAGAAGAGGCTCTCCAGCCCGCCCTTCATCTTCTTCCCGCACAAGGATTTTGTGTGCGTGTGTGGCGGGGGTTGGGGGATTATTGGCATTGCAAGGGAGGCACAAAGCTTCCCGGAGAAGAAAGTGTTGAGGGAGAGGAAGAAAGCGCCGGAGGATAAAAGGAAGAAAGAGGCGGAAGGAAAAGTGAGAGGCTTGGACGGGGGAAAAGCCGCTGGAGAGCTGGAAATGTCCTGCTTCTGCTGCAGCCTGGTGAGATACCTGTTCCTAGCCCTGCTCTTGCATGGTGAGTACTGCAGATAGACGCATTTGCAATGTTTCTGTTATACTGTCGTTATATCTGCGAGAAATGTTTATTGCTTTCCCTCTCTTAGGCATCTTTAAAAACTTGTGAAGTTTTTGACGTTTGACGTTTTATTTTGTTTTTATATTTTGCTGGAAGCTGCCCAGAGTGGCTGGGGGAAACCCAGTCAGATGGGTGGGATATAAATAATAAATTTATTAGTTATTATTGTTATTTAGGCAGATCTTTCTTCGAGTGGCAACCTGAACGTTTTATCGTAGTAATGAGCAGCCTCACACGCTGGTAGTGCTGCACTTGTGGATAATAATAATTATTCTTTATGTATGGTTTCCCCTTTCTCGTGTCACTTTAAGCTAAGGGCTATCCGCAGTGAAAAGCTGTATTTTACCTGTTTTAGTTTTAGATATAAACGTGGCCACAAACATCAGTGCTTGGAAGCAAGAGCTCTCGTTTCTCCAGAAAAGCTAACTAGTTTGAATAGGCAAAATTTGTGTGGTGTGTTTTCTAGAGTCAGAAAGTGCCCCTTCCACATGCAGAAATGTCTTGTATGTTACTTGTGGTCGGCTGGGTGATTTTTGATGGGGGTTCTGAAAGACACAATATAAAAGCCGTCTGTAGTGAAAAAGTAGGTTTTTGCCTATAAAGCTTTGAACAGGATACATTTGATCTTTATTAGCTTGTCCCATTTGGGGGCTATATGGCGTGATTTTTCCTCTGTCTCTGTTTTCTTAATTGTATCCATGGGCAAAATGTTTAGAGCATAACTTGGATTCTGCATGCTTGATCACGTGGAAAGAGTTTCAGGCCACAGGCCCAAACTCTTTATTTCATTGACTCGGACTAGTGACTTACACTACTCGGACACAAGCGGATTCAGACCAAGGGACCATCTCATCTAGCATCTTGTTTCCAACAGTAGTCAGCTGGAAAGTCCACAAGAAGGGTAGAGAGCAATAACCTCTGCCCAGCAACCACTTTTCAAGAGTTATTTCTTAACATGCAAGGTCCCCTTAGTCATTTATAGACATAGCCTGCTTTAAAAGAGGATGAAACAGATTAAGGGAGGGTAAGCCAACTGGTTACCATCACATCTTATGGCAATGAGTTCCTTAAGTTTATTATGAGGAAGTATTTTCCTTGGTGTGTCCTGAATTTGCTGTGAATTAATTTCATCAGCTGACCCTGCGTTCTAGTATCTTAAAACTTTTATGCTCATTTTTAGTTGCCTTGTTATCTAAACTGAAAAGCCCCAGCGCCTGATACAGAAGGTGTCTCAACACCCTTGATCATTTGCTTACCCTTTTATGCACCTGGCAAACTTCTGCGTAAATCTGTATATTTTTTATCATATACAAGACTAGAGTTGTATAATAGATTTTAAATGCAACAACATCATACAATTATATAAGGTTATTATGACACTGGCAGTCTTGCTTTCTGTCCTTTCCTAATAATTCTGCCTATCTTCCGCTAATGTGGAATTTGTTGATGCTTTCATTGAACTATCTACTACAACCACATCATATCTTGCATAATCACAATGTTTCAAATCATATAAGGGTATATATAGTTGGGTTGAAGTTAAGTGTGCACCACTCTACACTTATTCTGTTGAAACCTGTTTGCCATTTTGCTGCCCTAATCCAATATGTAGAGAGCTCTCTGAATAATCTAAGTAATCTGCCTTTGCATTTCCACAGTCTGAATAATTTGACATCATTTGCAAACTTAGAAAACTTGAAGCATATTCCTCCCTGATCATAACAAAATAGCCCCAATATAGATCTTTGGCATAGGGGGACTTCTTAGTTCCCTCCATTTTGAAAATTGCTCATTTATTGCTACCCTCTGCTTTTTGTTCTTCAGCCAGTTACTGATCTGTAAGAGGATAGCCCGCCCCCCTTATCCCAGGACTTCTAAGTTTACTCAAGAGATTCTGGTAAAGATTTTGTTGAAAGCTCAACTATATAATATCTTCCAGATTACCCTGATCCATGTTTGTTGACAGCCCCACATCCAATGAATTATAAAACACTGATGAGGCAAGACTTCCTTTTGTAGGAACCATGCTCTTTCCTAGAAAAATGTGTTCTTCCATTGACACAATATTCAAGTTTTAATACCTAGTCCAGAGCTACTATAAAGTATGTAGCATTTCCTTCTAAGTGGTCTTTGAACACTTCAAAAATGTTTATTGGGAGACTTACTCTTCACTGCTGGATAACCATCCAGTAGGAGATGAAGTGACACTTAGGCAGATATGACCCCAGCACTGAACTCCATTGCTGAATTTTCAAACATGCTGAGCAATCATCAGTGGCAGCTGTGGAGAGTAAGCATATCTGAAAAGCAAACTCTGCATTATTAGATACCTTACTAAGTTACATGCCTAATTTTATGCACTATTGATGTCTAAAATCCCAAATGGTCATTGCTATAGTTTTTGGAACACAGGAATTACATCTTCCCCTTTATTCAGACAACGCAAAGTACATAAATGCCACATAGTAAATAATAAAGATCATGAGCATTCTGTGTATCTTTTGCTTTTATAGACAGAAGACTTGCTCATCAAAGGGTTTTTTATTCTTCCCCTTCAACTCAAACTACAAAATATATAGACTGTATAAATATGTCTGGTTGAGACAGACCTGCATGGACGCCAAGGTGCACTTTAAAATTCTGTGATCTGGGCGTCTAGAAGTCAAAACGGAAGGTTTGAAGTTAGAGGCTAAGTAAGGAGAGAAGGTATAATTATAGGGTTAGACTCTCAGGCTCATCTGCTTGGAATTACCCAGCTGTTTTAAACTTTGGCTGAAATGTGAAACAAATCAAGGCCAATAGTCAGATCAAACAAGCCGCTGCCAAGAGAAGTTGAAATGGGGAGCCTTGTCTGCATGCACACACACACACACACACACACACACACACTCACACTCACACTCACACTCCACACACACTATAGTGTCATCAGATGGGAACATTAAAAAGAAAAAGGAGAGGAGAGAAAATTAACTTGTTCAGGCCATAGTCACTGATTAACAACACAGGGATGGAGAGCTGATGTGGAAAACCATATGAATAGACAGTTGGATTCAATACTTGGACTTGTAGCTTTTTTCAGTGCATCTTAACTCCTAAACATGCTTAATGAAAATGTTCTGTTCCTATCAGGAACTTGTTCATGAATAAGAATCTGTAGGATTCAGCAACAATTATGATTGTGGTGCAGATTTGTATAATACTTTATACTGGGGTTGTGTGTTTTTTTGTTTGTTTTTTGACATTACGACTACTACAGACTTTGTTGGATAGATGGGCTATAAATTAAACAAGCACAAGCACAACTTTTTTAATTTTCCTGTGTAATTCTAGAACTCGTGGCTACCCAGTAAAATTTATTCAGGATAGTGAAGAGAAAGTACTTCACATGATGTATAAATTAACTTTTGGAATTCACTGCCATGGGGTATAGTGATGGCCACTGGCTTAAATGGCTTTCAAGACGATTAGATGAATTCAAGGAAGGTAGGTCTATCAATGGGCGTTAGATACCTTGCTACATGGAACGTTTGTGCCCAAAGGCAATTCATCTTTGAATAACAGCTGCTTGCCAGCAAAAACACCAGGAAGAGTTATTGCTCTTCTACTCTGCATGTGGGATTTTTGATAGCATTAAACTGGCTGCTATTAAAAATAAGTTAGTGGCCTAGATAGACCTATCTAGATAGTCTTATCTCAGTTCTAAGCATGTACCTCATTGTCCTTTCCTTTTATGACTTCTTTTGCATATTTCTTCCTCTGTTATCTTCTGAATCCTTGATGGCAGGGTAGGGAACCTGAAGCCCTCCAGGTGTTGCTGGATCACATCTCCCACCATACCTGTTTGTTTACCATGCTGGCTGGAGCTTGGGGGATTTGATGTCCAGTAACATCTGGAAGGCCACAGGTTTCCCACCCCTTTACAATTCATCAGCATCCATGAAAACCAGTGCTCAAAAACTGAATAGAATGTCCCAGACAGATTTAATATATCATTGATGCATAACGCTAATATTATTTTCCACTATTTGATATATTGCTTCTGCTAAAACAAGCTGAAATGGAATTGGCCTTTTGGGCCACACTGTTGTGAATTGACTCTTACTCAGTTTAACCACACTAACCCCTTAACCACCCCTTAACATTCATCAGCAGCTAGCCAAACAATAACTGAAAAGAAATGCTGCCAAAATATCACATAGCTGTATCTCAGCCAGCTGGACAGCATCTGGCAATCCAGAGGTATATTAAATGTGTTTACATAAATAGGCAATAAAATTCTAACACACCTTTTTGAAGTCAAGTTTGGTTGCTTATCAAATGGAAATATAAAAGTAAAATGCAATTCAGGATTCAGATCCATGCTAATATTGCTTCATAAATGTATCTCAACAACACAGGAATAGCCTTTTTAAAAATCCTCCTTGTGTTCATTAATCAAAATAAAACCTGTTGAATGTCAAAAGAGGTTTGCAGCTGGAACTTGTCCATTATCGTGGTTTGCTCTGCTTATACAAAAAGCCACAAATGTTTCAGATGTCAAATGCTAAAATCATTCTGCTCCAGCAACTCTGATTAACAAGATGGGCAGTAAAGGTGGATACAAAACAATTTAGCTAATTCAGTTTTAAAATGTTATTTTTTCACCTCAGATATCGCAAATTATTTGAAGAGACATACCCGCCCTGAAGTATTTATATTTTTGTTGTTATGATTTTTTAAATATTTAGTTTACAGCATTTATAGGTTGCTCTATCACAAAAAGTTCTCTATGTGATTTAATTAGCAACAGGACTCCACTCCTTTCCCCAATAGGTGAAAAATGTAGCCAATATTAAGAATTAGGACTTGGACCAATACTGTTCTACATTTATCACATGCATTTATTAAACTAGTGATCCCACTTGAACCGTGGTTTGATATTGTTTCTTTCCATCTGTTAATTTTGAAAATGGAAATCTGTGGTAGATTAGATTAAAAGGCATAATTACAGGCTCAAAAACTATTCCCTTTGATGAGTTAAAATTCATTTTCTTTTTCACATTTATCTGTTATGAAATATTCTAATTTCTCCTTTGCAATATGTTACTTGGGTTATTATAAACCTGCCTCCTTATTAACTAAACAAATTTAACCCCCTCTTTCAGAATGTATTTTCTCATTAATTAAGTGCTGGGAGTGTAGGTCTTGAAAAAGTTTTGATACATACATTCATTTAAAATATTTCCATACACACTGTTTAAATCTTGGGAGGATATTTTTACTCAAACATTTACACCTAAGAATTTTTAAGATCTACTTCTGATTGCAAATTGTTTTAACTGATTTTAATATTATATTTTTATATTATAACTTGCCCTGGGGCCTTTTGGTTAACGACAGGTAAGAAATCCAATAAATAAAGTTGATTAACCGCCCCCCCCCATAAATTCTGTCAATTACTTTTGTAGCCTAGGTAGATCTAAATATAATTCTCACATTAATATTACATGTGTGTATGCAGTACTGAATGCTGTTGACCAGCTTGGGTCAAATCCAAAGTTGAGCACATCGCGATGCTGCATATCATTGGCAATGGATTCATGGGTAATAAAAATTGCTTGCAGTGCTTCAAATAATGGGTATGTTCTCACCAGTATAAAAAGATCCAGTGATTTACAGCACCTTTGGGGAATCACATGCAAAAAACACACATCTGGATGTGCATTTGTACCTGATCTTTGCCAACAATGAAGTACATGCTGTGTGCCTGGCTGCCAGTCCACCATCAAGAACCAGAAGTGCAGACTTGAATGGGAGCCATCTTTCTTTCATAAAAGTGAATGGCTCCTGCTGAAAGACCCAGAAAAGTCAGAGACACGGTTAAAGGGACAAATCCTGCCATCTGATTCCTGGAGACCCCATTGTTAGGGGAAATGGCAAACTGTGCCCCAAGCTTAATTATCTTCTCTTTCACACTGAGTTTGCAGCAGTGTGCTACAGCACCCCAATGTGATCTAT
This sequence comes from Podarcis muralis, assembly GCF_964188315.1. Classification (NCBI taxonomy): domain Eukaryota; kingdom Metazoa; phylum Chordata; class Lepidosauria; order Squamata; family Lacertidae; genus Podarcis; species Podarcis muralis. Next base: position 49,034,367 of record NC_135662.1, on the reverse strand, counting down.
AGACACTGGTTGTACAAGCATATATAATCATTACCTTTTACAGTGCTGCCAGTATTCTGCTGAGGCCTAGACTTCCCTGATTAATGAATTTGGCGATTTTTCAAGACTTTAATCCTTTTGATGTCCAGAGTGACTAAAGCAGAGCTACTAACAGAAACATCTGCTTGGCAGTGTTAGAAATAATAATCTCCAATGTAATCTTTTTTTTTTTTTTTTTTTTTTTTTTTTTGCAGTGTATTAGGATCGGTAGTGGTGAGCTTATCTAGCTGTTTCCCACATCAATATATATCTATATATTTGTTTAGGGGAATTGATTAGATAAACAAAGGCTTCTCGTTTAAATAAATTGTGTTTTATTTTCTGGAAACTTTCAAAAGCTGATAAGTTTCACTTGAAACATTTGCTACACAAAATAAATTGTATTTATATTGTAATATCGGAGTTAATGTTTACAGGTTTCACAAGAACTCAGTTTATTGAGCCATTGTACCAAATGGAGCAAGTCTTAATTCACCCTGGTGGAAATATTAACTAACAGTCTTACAGAGGCATCCTATGCATGGTTACTCAGAAGTAAGGTCTAGAGCCCAGTGCAGATGTTATAGTTTAGTGTGATGTAAACAAGCCAGAGCAATCATTGTGCTCATGTGCTCTCTGCTATCCTTCTCTGACACAGCTGGAAGGAGAAGTAAGGAAGTATTTGCTCCTGGCTTTGAACTGATAAGCTGGTTAACATTAACATTGTTTTGAACAAATCGTAGTTAGTGTTTATTAATGCTAATTTGGACAAAACAGCATATGGTTCCCTTGTGGTGCAGGAGAGCAAAGAAGCACGTGAACCCATGGCTCACTGATGTTATGCTAAGCTACGGTTTAGTGCAGTGTCTGAACATGACCAGTGTGTTCAGTGAGGCTTATTCACTAGTGGGTGCATTCAGGATTGCAGCCTCAGTATATTTAATGCAGAAATTCACCTATATGCAAATACCATGTCTTTGTCTGATTCTTTCATGTATTAAAAATCATATGTATACATTAAATCTGGCATATTAAATTAGATTTCCAACAATTTTAGAACATGAAACAAATTCTGAAACTAAAGAAATGGTATAGAAAGATGTAGGACCTGACTGTTTCAGCAAATTGATGGCCAATTGAGGTCAGTTGGGGACTTTGTTTAGTAAAGAAGTTTGAAGAGGAAGGGCGGGGGGAGTTTGACGCCTTCTGAAATGATAAACAGAATGCTGTTATTGATAATCCTAGGGTGTGTTTGTTGTTGTTGTTTTAAAAAAATACAACTGTTAAAAAAATAAAGTATCTGTGGCAACAAATAAAGCATTTTTGCTTGCATGAAGTTGTCTCTTAGATATATGGTTGTATATATTCCACTGTGAGTAGGAAGCTATTCTACATGCTTTCAATTTCCATGTCTTTTTTATATAATAAAATACACTGATCCTCCCACTTGAGTGCTTATGCACAGGAACATAATGTGGGACTCTACCCTAAATACATCAAATGTACAAAGCCCATTCATGAAAGGAGTCTTTCACATCTGAAGATTACTAGCAAGCAAAGCTATTTGTAGTCATTATATGCAAACAGTTTTAGTTCTCCAAATTCACCAGAATTTATTTCTTATGCCATCTCTGATTTCTCACAGGGCTGGGAGAAGGTTCTGCACTTCTTCATCCAGACAGCAGGTCACACCCTCGATCCTTAGAGAAGAGCGCGTGGAGAACTTTCAAGGAGTCACAGTGTCCTCACATGCTGAAACATCTTCATAATGGAGCCCGAATTACTGTGCAAATGCCTCCTACTATCGAGGGACACTGGGTCTCCACCGGGTAAGACTGCCAACAAACACGATGATGATACTATATAGAAAACATGCTAAAATGCTTTGGTAGACATTAATGTCAGGAGGCAAGTACTTTAGCTACATAGAAAAGTAGGACACCATACTGTACAGCTTTGTTAATATTTTGGTAGGCTATAATCCACTTAAACTCACAGCTAGTTTAATGTACACAGTGAGCTTTTGTCTTTTCTTTCTCTTTCAATATAGCAGCCTCCCTAAACTAAAAAATGCTTCTAAAGCAGTTTATATTGTAGCGGGGGGTCTGCTATTGAGAGGAAAGCTGAAAACTTCTCCTATGGACACAGAAGCTTTTCTGCCCACAAAAGTGAGCCTTCAGAATTTTGTGGCTATTGTCCGTATTTTAAACAGTAAGGCGTTTCAGTCTTCCTTACTTTGGAAACCACAGTGTTGTTGAAAATTGCCAGCCTATTCATAGGATGTTCATATGTCATCTGCTTATTCAGACCGCTTGCAAGGGCGAGTGAATAAATCCTTGCCTTTATTGCTGTATCATGTGACATGTGTATAAAACAAAGTTCATTAACAAAATGAAATTATGAAGCTTTAGCTGACGAGCCCAAGCATGCACAAGTGCTTATCTGAGATCACAAACATTCAGTTAGGCAGAGGTATTTATTTTGTAGTCTCAGCTTGCAAATATACAGCTGTGTACTCGCAATTATTTTCTTAGGAAGGCTCCTTGGGATATAAGATTCCCTTCAAGCCCAGTCCTGCAGTCCTTATTCAGGCAAAGCCATCACTGAAGTTAATAAAAATAGTGTTTGAGTAAGCAGTAATCCTCACTCAAATCCACCACAGATATCACTGGAAAGTCAGGGAGAAGAAGTTGGGCTCCCATCACTTAGGAGGGGTCTGTTGTACTTGCAGAAAGCAAGCAGACTAGGAAGAGCTCAGCTTAAAAACCTTTTTTTTTTTAAGCAACTATAAGCCTTACACAAATATTTCAGATGTTCTAGTTTGGGTTTATTTTATAAACACATTAAAGCCTGTTTATTACTTTGCTTGCCTGAAGCCAGGCAGGTGTGGTCATTCCTTTTCCTTGTTGATTTTATCACCATGGAAGTAGAAATATATTAAAAGTGTTGCCTATCTCTTAAGAAACATAACTGCATTGTCACACAGAAATAAAACAGGAAGGGGCTCATTGAAAAGCTATTGAGCTTATGAGAATATTTATCTTCAGGTCTAGAGGCTTCGACAGAAGCTTATTCATGTTAGATATACATATTTAAGAAAAACTGAAGAAGGAAAAAAACACGTTAAGTTGAATCCAGACATGTTCACGCTTAGGGTAGAGTCACTGAAGTCACCTTAAGTGCCATTGATTTCAATGGGTCTACTCAAAGCATGATAGGCAAAGCAATTCTAAACCCTGGCCAGGAGCATCAAAACAGCTGTCATGTCTGAAGCACTGCCAGCTTATGCCAGCCGGGGGGACTGGTTCCATTATTTTCTTTTGTGCCAGCTGCAGGCTGGTGTGGGGGGGGGGGCTGGAACAGCCTGGGGTTCAGCAGCTCCATGGCTAACCCTTCACTGCCTCACACCCATAATGCTCTATTTCAGGGCCTTACTCTGGCCACTGCCAGCAGTAGCATTTGATCCACCACTGCCTGCCTGGTGGCAAAAGTGAACAGATAATAGTATTGTAGGGGGAAATCTATGTCTTCCTTGACAGCACTTGGAATAGAGTTGCCTACAATTCTAAGTAGGGATGCAGGTGGCACTGTGGTCTAAACCACAGAGCCTAGGGCTTGCCAGTCAGAAGGTCGGTGGTTTGAATCCCCATGATGGGGTGAGCTGTTGCTCGGTCCCTGCTCCTGCCAACCTAGCAGTTCGAAAGCACGTCAAAGTGCAAGTAGATAAACAGGTACCACTCTGGTGGGAAGGTAAACAGCATTTCCGGGCGCTGCTCTGGTTCTCCAGAAGTGGCTTAGTCATGCTGGCCACATGACCCGGAAGCTGTATGCTGGCTCCCTCGGCCAGTAAAGTGAGATGAGCATTGCAACCCCAAAGTCGTCCGCAACTGGACCTAATGGTCAGGGGTCACTTTACCTTTACCTTTACAATTCTAAGTACTTGGTACACTAAATGTGGAGAAAAGAGGAAGTCAGCAATAAAATGAAAATAAAAATATCAAATGCAGCATAGAACTAATACACCTTTTAAAATGTCTTTTAAAAAATGAAACCAGAAACTTAATGTTAAATAAAGGAAGATGAGAAAAATTACTATTTTGGTTCACTATTGCGAATATTGTGGTGTTAATTAAATGTGTTATTAGTGCTGTCATCTTCTTATTGACTACTTTGATATACTTCATTTCACACCTCATTAAGCTTATGCTTTTATTTGCAATTTGGTTACAGTTGTGAAGTAAGGTCGGGCCCAGAATTCATCACTAGATCCTACAGATTCTACCACAATAATACATTCAAGGCCTATCAGTTTTACTACAGAGGTAACCGATGCACAAACCCAATCTATACCTTAGTTATCCGTGGCAAAATTCGCCTTCGCCAAGCATCCTGGATCATTCGAGGAGGGACTGAAGCAGATTACCAGCTGCACAACATACAGATAATCTGCCATAGTGAGGCAGTGGCTGAGAGACTAAGTCAGTTGGTGAACCGCACATGCCCTGGATTTGTACGAGAAGATAAAGCCTGGGAGCAGAATGTGAGCTACGATTTATGGAGAGAAGAGAATGGCTACGAATGCACCAGAGCACTGAATTTTGCTATGCATGAGCTTCAACTAATCCGTGTAGAGAAACAGTACCTTCACCATAATTTAGATCACCTGGTCGAGGAGCTATTTCTTGGAGACATACACACTGATCCTTCTCAGAGGATGTATTATCGTCCATCCAGTTACCAACCCCCTCTTCAAAATGCTAAGGTATGTGAACATTTTGGTTTTCAGTTCCAAGGCACATGCAAAGAGTATCCCTTTATTGCAGGAAATGCCCCAAATACCTAAGCCAAAAACTCTCATGCAAAGATCTTCATATGCCACAAGCATGAGTCTTATTTCCTTCACAGCTTTTGCCCAATGCCCTCTCACATCCCTTATTACTGCTGCTTCTTTATGACTTGCATCCCAATTTTTTTTGAGAGCCGCAGCTTTACATGACCTGCACCTGACATCATACAATGTCATGTGAGTGACAGGTGGACATGGCAAAACTGCCCAACAGGCTACATTAGCTTGCCTAGGGCTCAAGGGCCAGAGCTTCCCAACCCCTGTATTACGTCTTTTGTCTTTCTAAGCTGTACTTCCTCCTTTAACCAAACTATAGTATCTTGTTGTTAACACTTCAATATGTTTCTAAGTATTGTTGTGGCAAACAGATTCTTAAGTAATAAAGTTCCCATCTTTTTCCTTAGCCTGTGCCCTTCCAAGCTTCCATGCACTTTGAAATGTTCCTGATAATAATAGAATATATTCAATTTTTCTTGAATGTCTGGAAACTATTCCAGCCAACCAGCCAACCATCTCAGAGGCTATTTTGCTTTGCTTTTATGTTTTACTAGAAATCTTGTATATCTGCAGGTCAGGTAAAAGTAGCTTAAGGTCACAACACAGTTGTGTGGTCTACAGACGCTCATTAAAATCCTGATAAAAAGAAGCAAATAAAACTTTACCTAATTCATTGCTTTTGAGCACTTGCAGATTCAGTGTACATCCACTAAGATTTTACTAATTTATATTCTTCATATTTTATGCTACCAAATTCATAGTGTATTATTTACCTGTTCATTTAAAATCCAGTCAACTGCTTCATTCAGAACTCTGGCAGCTTGTGGACCATCTTTAAAGATAGCCCCACCTGGAATGCATTACAATAATCTAATCGAGGTTACCAGCGCATGGATTATTGTGGCCAGCTTATTCCAATCTGGGAATGGTTCTACCTTACAAACAAGGGGGAACTGGAAAAAGGCACTCCATGCTACCTGAGCCTCAAATGACAAAATGGTATCCCTATGCTACATACCTTTCCTTCAGAGAGAGTGCAACCCTGTCTAGAACACAATTCCTGGACACAATCACCCACCAACAGAATGTCCATCTTGCTGGGATTCATTCACCCCATTACAACCTTCAGGCATCTGTTAAACACCTGCCCAGATTTACCTGATTCAGATGGTAAGGAGAAATAGACCTGGGAATCATCTGCATAGGGATGACACCATGCCCCAAATTCCCCCAATGACCTCACCCATCAGCCTCATATGTTAAAAAGCATGAACCCTGTGAGACCCCACATTGATAAGGGCCTGAGTAGGAATCCCCCAAATGCATATCTCTCAGAATAACCCTGCAGCTAACCGTGGAACCACCATACTGTTCAACTCCCAACCCATAGAGCTTTTCCATGATCAGTGGTATTCAAAGCTTCCAAGCAATCAAGGAGAAGCAAAGGGGTCACATTCCCCTATTTCCCAATAAAGGTCAGCAACCAGGGCAACTAAAGGTGTTTTGGTGCCAGGGTGGGCCGGAAGCCAGAATGCATTGGGTCCAGATAATAAAATGAACTAGTGAGCAGTAGCTCTTTTTTTCATGGTTTTTGAGGTTGCAGCCATTGAGTGCATAATGGTTCACACTGAGAGAAGCCTAACACTAGCACCTGGAACTTCCTTTTGTCATAAAGATGAAACTGGGTATAACAGAAGGACATAAGAATTGTCTTTGGAATTGCTGATATGATAGTTGTCCTGGAGTGAGAACCATGCCACTAAGGTCTAGCCTCCAATGTCCTTTAGTTTAGAGCATTAGGAGAGAAACAAGTCATTAGCAAATCATGTGTAAATCTGAGGAATGGAGAGAGGGAAAGAGGGATTGAAGCAGAGTGCTGCAGTTTTGCAGTGGGGCTGTCTGCACATCTCTTCTGATGGCATCTCAAAGGAATGCCTATAGCAATTGGAACCACATTCGAGACTTTAGCTGTCATCAATTAGTTCCAGAAGAAAAGTTTTGGGTCAATTCTAGCTTAAGAATTCTTCTTTATTTTTCAATTATTTTTTGCAGCAGTGACCGTGCTTGTAACCAGTTTCACATAATTACTTAATAAAGCACCATTGAATGGACATGCAAAATATTTACGTATCTGTGGTGAAATAGATTTCTTCTGTCAGTTAGGAAGGAATGTCAGCAAGAGAAATGCAATCTATTTTTCAACAGAATACTTTTAAATACTGTTTTACATTTTGTATTCTTCTGTTCAAAGTCCTGGCTGGTCAGACCAGGTCCATCTTGACAAGCATTCTGTTTCCAGTGGGGTCCCGATGCAGATACTGATTTTAATGCAGACATGAATATACATGACTATAATACTTTCTACATGTCTATGGGACTATAATACTTTGGTTTCCCCTGTGGGTTTTTTTGTGGGGGAGCTTTATTTAACCCAAAACCAAGTGGGGAGCATATCACTTCCACAGCAGTCTAATCTTCTTCAGCTTCTGGCTGGAGTTCTGTTTAGAACCGATATCATGTTTAAACTCATATATGTTTAAAACAGCTGCATTAGTCACCAGTTAGTTTTGGGGCCTAAATACATTAGTATTTAGAATGTTAAATGATGTAGGTTCTAAATATTTGAAAGACTGCTTCATTTCCTACAGAACATTTTGGATGTTCAGATCAGTGGATGTGGGCCACCCTCACTTGGCGATGGGGGTGACCCAGCAGAGGGCATTCTCTGTGGCAGGCCCTAAATTACATAATTTCCTCCCTACAGAAGTGTGTCTGACACCTTCAATGTATAGTTTATGTTTTATGCTGAAGACATTGGTCTTTGCTGCCTGTGACATCTTTTTATTACCCACCCTAGTCATGTTACTGTAATTTATTTTTAAATTGTTGTAATAATAATAATTTGTTTTTTGGGGGGGGTGCCATGGATGAGAAGATATTTGCATTTGTATATTCCCCTCTTGGGTGTCAAAGAGCTTGCAGAGAACAATTTGGAAAGGAAAAATATCTACTATGGAAAGAGATGTCCTCCAGTGCAAACTTCCACATCAGTTTACAGCTTCTCACAACTGCGTTGGGTAAAGCAACAGCAACTCTCAAAGAAACATTTACACACCTGAGCATCATGTGCAGTTTGACTCCTTGTGTAACTTAGCTATAGGTTGTAATGGCTTTCCTAAATATATGAAGGATGAAAGCATAGGATGCATTTTGAGACCACACAAAATATAGAGCTATGAGGTTATAACCTTTCTCCTTTGAACTTCTTTCCTTTTCTAATTGTCAGTCCACGGGGACTCAGCTGAAAATGAGCTTAAATGCTTAATTGAGTTCAAAACCACTAGTCTCAGACTCTTCTGGAAACTGGACACCGTGCATAAACAGAAACATTAAATCAACTTGTTTTTTTTAAGGCTTTTATGGTCACATAGTGTGCTGGGTGAGGAAATCACCTCTGAAGTGAATCAGGTGTATTGTACAGAATCTGTCTGGCAAGGCTTGTTTCATTTCCTCTTTATTATTATTTTAAAATATAAAAACACAGCTAAAATAATTAAGGCATCTATGAAAAATAAGAGAACCTTGAAGATTTTTAAGTTGATAAACCTGCAGAATTGGATGTGGAAGCCACATTTATACTACTAATATGGTTGAACTGAATGGTAATTAAAAGCAAATGATTCCTGGATATGTTAGGAATGCTAAAGCTGAACAGAATTGATCTTATTCCAAATTCTTTACAGCAGTTTAGCAGCAGGATGATAAATCAGAGACCCAAAGTGAAAACCAGACAGATCTAAGCCAAGCTGCTAATTTGAGCACGTTTCCAAAGTCTCAAAAGTTTGTTCAAGCACACAGAATATAGTAGACTTTCCCTGCTAAAATGTCTTCTTTGTGGTCCTTAAGTAAATAGCATTTATTCACAGTTAAATATAAATACTATCTTTATTCATAAATTCATATAAACTTCATACCCTTCAACAATATGATCCCAAATGCATGTGTGGCAGGGGAAACCCAGCCAGATGGGTGGGGTATAAATTATTATTATCATTATTATTGTTGTTATTAAATAGTGTAGCTGCATTAGTTAAAGCAGCACTTACTAGTGGGGTAATAGCAGCTGTTCAGTGCAGCATTTTGATTGCTCTCATGCAAAACATTTATTTCCAAGTATCAGGTGGTTTTGTGAAGAAAAGAAATGAGTAAAGGTAAAGAGACCCTGCTCTGACCATTAGGTCCAGTCGTGGCCGACTCTAGGGTTGCGGCGCTCATCTCGCTTTATTGGCCGAGGGAGCCGGCGTACAGCTTCCGGGCCATGTGGCCAGCATGACTAAGCCTCTTCTGGCAAACCAGAGCAGCGCACGGAAACGCCGTTTACCTTCCCACCTAGTTATTGACTTGCACTTTGAAGTGCTTTCGAACTGCTAGGTTGGCAGGAGCAGGGACCGAGCAATGGGAGCTCACTCCGTCGCAGGGATCGAACCGCCGACCTTCTGATTGGCTAGTCCTAGGCTCTGTGGTTTAAACCACAGCGCACCTGCTCTCATGCAAAACATTTACAGTATTTCCAAATATCAGGTGGTTTTGTGAAGAAAAGATATGAGTACGGTAGGGTAAATGAGTATGCAGCATAGGCCACGTGCAGTTGCAGCCTAGGTCATTTATTTACTTTGGTCATGCCAGGGGTGGGTGGAAACGCCCCACAAACAGATCAGTGGGCAGCGCCTTCTGGTTGCTGCACTCAGGCCCCTTCAGAAGTCTCTAGGGAGATCAAGACTAATTCTAGCTGTTAAAGAAACGCAAAAACAAAATGAGCCAAAAAAGAGTGGTATGTTTATATAATCAACTGATTTGAGGACACATTCATTATGTTCTACTCTTGTGTCACCAGAACCAATATACTTTATTAATGTTTATGAATGTTAAGCTATTAATATGACAATCTACAGCAATTAACAAACAAATTATGCCTTTACCAAATCATATATCTTATTTGCTTCTTATTTGTTGGAATCCACCCAAATAACGGTAAATTAGATAGATCCTGGAGTGATTCAACAACAGGATACTTTGCTATTTGTGATTCAGTAACAGGACAGTAATTAAGAATATGCACTCTTAATACAATTTAATTGTGAAGAGGTTCTGCCTGTGGTCTGTCTTTTTCTAGATTTCCAATAGCCCATGGTTACAATTACAAAGCATTATTTTACACACACTGGGGAATGCTGCACAATATTCAGTGACTCACAGCTGGCACATACTTTTAGGGATCAAGGAGACTAATTTAGACAAATATAATTCAGAGTAGATATTACAAACCTGACCGTGTTGACCAGGAAACTCCTAGATATATGAGAAACAGCTATGTCTTACCATTTTTGTATCAGTGTGTGTGTGCGTGTGTGCGTGTGTGTGTGTGTGTGTGTGTGTGTGTGTGTGTGTGTGAACTCTGCTTTTGCATACTGAAACAGTGTTTGCAAAATCAATTTATCCAGATAGAAATGACAAAAGAAAGTAGAATTACACATTATGACAGATGGAGCTGCTGTGTTGAATTCTCCCCTTGTGGCCAGCTACCTCCTGCAGTGACACCAGCTCTCTAATTCTACCCATCAAATGATAGTGAAAGAAATTGATCCTTACTGTTGGCAGTCAGTGAAAAGCCCTGGAATATGATGGCTTCAGGCCCAATCATTCCAGATCCAGGTTGTTGCTGCTGCAGCAGTCTGCCTGCCCCTCACTTTGCACCCTGCATGTGTGGCAGGAGCTGCAGAAGCAGCAATGACCCAGCACTTTATAAAGTTCTGCAGGGCTGGAGTCTTGATTGCTCCTTCTGTTTCTGATCATTTAGAATAGTTCAAAGCAAGTTAAATGGTTGACTTGGAAAAGTGATCAATTAAATAATCCCTTTCAGAACCATAGGAGTAGGTAAGATGCAGTTGTTATCCTTCTCAGTACAGTAGTTGCTCCCAGACTTTGGAAATGCCTCCCTAGAGAAGTTAGGCTGGCTTCCTCATTGTGGTCCTCCTGCCAGCAGGTGGAGACTTTATTGTTTCAGCAGGCTTTTGGGAACCGGTTGCTTTAAATGAAAGGGCTGGTGCCATGCTGTTTTTATTGTAATTATTTGTATGGTTTTAATATACTTTATGTATATAGTTTTAATTCTATCAATTTTTATTTGTTTTTAATCCCCCTCCCTGTTTTTAGCTGGGGTTTTTTGTGTTTTTTAATATCTGTAAGCAGCCTTGAGTCCCTGTCAGGGGAAATGTTTGGGGTGGATGGGTAATAAATAAATAAATATAAACCTTTCTCAGAAATGTTTGCTGAAACTATGAGAATGTATTCTTTTTACAGGTAAATTAGAATATGTTTTTTAAATACTGGCCTGAACTTTTTTATAAAACCAACTCCCGTAAACTTGTAAAATGTACTCATGAATAAAAATGGCAAGTACTATATTGATGCATATATGCAGACACTAAATAGAAATATTTCCCTTTCCTTTTTGGTACCTGGCACTTGTGCTTAACAGAAACTCAGTGCCAGGATCTTGGAAATGTCTGCAGTCTGGGCCAGGAATTTCAAGCAGAGCTGATATGGAAGCTAGCGAAGACCAGGAAGTGTGAAATAGACTGAGGTTGAAACATGAATTCTAGATCATTTCTGGGTTATAACATCAGCTCATTATTTATGTTCAAATAATTTGTGTCCTACACAATTTGACAAATCAGAATGATAATTTGATCCAAGGAAGGAAGGAAAATATGGAAATAGAAGATTAAAAATAAAAGATTAAAGAAGAGAGAACCTTCTTGAACTATTCAAGGCAGGATAAATGGTTTAAGAGAGAGGTGAGGGAGAACAGCCTCTTAAGAACTGATTTCAGAGAATGAAAGGGAAGCATTCAGTCTAGATAAATAAGATGCCACAGATAGCACCAGAAACAGTTGATGAATCCTCTATCCACAGGAATGTGCGTTATTCCACACACACATTCAAAGCCACTGCCAGTGGATGTTCTCAGATTATTTTAGTGAGGTTTTATTTTTATTTTTGAAATAATGCTCCAATTTTGCAACTTGCCACATCCAGGCTCAATCCACATGTCAGTATTTTCTATGGGATGTCAAGTTGCTTTCTTAAAATATGTCAGAACATCCAGAAAATGAATGTCTTGCTCCTGCAAAAAATTGTAGACTTGAGGTACAGATGAGCAGGAAACAAAGTCAAGTCCAGTTGACACAAGTATTTCAGAGAAGACCTAGAAGGCAATGGCACTTTTATAATTAGCACTTTTATTAGCATTTAGATCTGCTCCTTAAAAAAAATATTTAAAGACCAAGTACAAGGTTTGGATCATTTATGAAAGTCTTTCAACTGCACAAAGCAGTCATTCAGAACATGAGTAACATACAGGCTTTATCAGAGTGGGAGAGGATTGCAGCTATCTTTGATGTTAATGCTATTTCCTGAAAGTGGCGTTTTCAGTTTCTCTACAGTGACCAGAGAGAAATATAGGAACAGTACACAATTTCACATAACACCTCCCCAGTTTCTCTCACACTGTCTGTCTTATTATGCCTTCCCCCCCTCTCTCACACACAAAATACTCAGGGATGCAAATGTGTGTTCAGGAGCCTGGGGCTCTTTGAAATAAGAATCTGGACTCAGACAATGCTAATTAGATAGGGCATGTTTATTTTATAGTTCCTTGCTTACAGTTATGCAGACCGGTGTTCTTCCTTCCAGAATTCCCTTTGCCCCATTTCCTAAGGTGGACTGTCTCATGCTTAGCTTAGAGCATTCTGAAATCCTGGTCTCGATCAAGGAATGGATTGGTCATAAACATTACATCCCTCCTTTCCCCCATCAAACCACAAATATAATTGAAAACACAGAACACTTGAAAACACTTTTACAACTGCGTTACAAAAACTACAACTATAACAATATTATACAACTAAAGCCATAGAACAAAACCAAATAATTGCTGTATGGTTCACAATGGAACACAATGGTTGGCCCTTGCTGAGTACCTTTGACCACACGGAAAGGAGTTGCTGGACGTGGTATAGCAGGAGTACACTTTTTATGAAGTTGCCATCATGCCTATGAGTTCTGAGCAGTGCTGTGAAGTAGGTTAATGATAGAAACATTTCTTGTTAATTTTGGGGGACCCCTTGTGCCGTGACCATTGTGCCACTTGCTGTGATTTGATATGGCACAGAATAGAAGAGCGCTGAGAGTATATCGCGTGGCTTGAGATTGTATTGAGAGTATATTGTGTGGACACAAAGTGCATCCCACTTTGAATGGTGTTTCTGTAGCTCTCTTACTCTGCTTCATTGCAATATATGCCGTATCTCATTGGTGCAAATTCTTGTTTTATATTGCTTCCATCTGCGGTAGCAATATATAGAACTTCTGAATGTCCCTATAAACCCCTCAACCTGCCCATTTGCTTGTGGCCAATAAGGTGCAACGTTTCAGTGTTTGAATCCAGTATAGTCTGAAAATTAAGCAAAATGATGGTCTATTTTTTACTTTGAGGATATGTTAGCTGGTTCTTGTTGGAATGTTTCTGGAGCACATGCACAGTTTCAGTTTCTTTAATGGGGCTCCCTTTCTCAATTTTCTGGACATGTATTTCTGGCATTTCATTTGCCTGAGCAGTGTCTATAGTATTTTAGCAAGAGTCATCTGGGATTCTCATAAAATTTGCCTGAGCATTATGTTGCCAGTGCATATTCTAAAACAGCTGAATAGCAGAATAAATATTAGTTGTTATATTGAATTAATAAATGAATTAATTAAATGAGGTAGCTTTCAAAAATTGGCTCTTACAGTTTTTGAACTTTGTGTTTTGGGGGCAAAATAGACTAGTGCTGTTCAACAGTATGTATGTATGTATGTATGTATGTCTTCACATTTGTTAGCTTGGCAAAGATACACTTTCTTTGGTATTGTGTTCCACATACCCCTCATCTAATTACAGCCTCTTCAGCAGCTTGGATAAGCATTGTCTGAAGAGAACTTATCAGTCAATCACTTTGATATTAAAATGTGTGTGGGGGGGTGATGGCCTTTCCTTCACATTCTATCCCTTGCATCTTCTAAGAATTTGCAAAACTCTTTTCCAAAATATAATTTGTCATTGCAAATTAGTATTGCTTCGGTAGAATAGGTGACAGATGTAGGCATGCATCTGAGAAAGACACTGTTTGCCTCATTTCTCATATTTCACAAAAATGCTAATGTTTAAATTCAAAGGAAAATGAGCTATGTTTTGCCTTCAAAGAGTTCTAAAATTGTATGGAAGCAGACAAGCCAGACGGCTTCGGCATTTTACATTTATTGGTACAGAATGGTTCCAAAGGGTCATAAAGTGAGATGTAGTTGATTTCTTCCTAGTCTAGATACCTGAACTCTTGAGTGCTTAAAAAAAATTGACTTTCCAGTATCATTCCCTTGTCATTATTTTGCAGTCTTAATAAACTCTGTGGACCATTTGTAAGCTTGAGTTATAATTGCATTTTTCAGGCCCCCCCCCCCTGAGTTGCCTTATCCGTGTTAGCCTCATCTATGAGGTCATGGAAAGCCTGCTACTTATCACTTTGTGGGGGAGAGATGCTAGCCATTCAGTAATGTGTTCTCTTGGGACTGAGATAGCAGAGTTGTGGAACACTAGTGGGAAATTGTGCTAAATATCTATGAAAGTATTTTTACATGGCATAAGCTCCACAGCAACAGAGGGCAAAAAATCCCAGACTTTTCCATTTGTTTTAAGTTATTTTCAGATCCATTTTGGAATCAAACACCTCAAGAGTTTTCCCTTGGGCTCATCATGGGAAATCTTACCCAGAAGACCTAGACACCGATTCAAGAGCCTTTAAAATACGGAGTATAATAATCCTGACCTAACATGCCCTTCTCTGCCATTAGTTGGCTGTGCCTGTAACTCAACAATTTTATGGGCTTAATGGCTTGCTGCTAAGTACATCTTTTAAGGCTAACCAAAGTCAGCTGAATGAAACAGTTCTCTTAGTCGACATGTCTAATAGGCTAAAACTGGTTGTTCTTAACTCTTTCCAATACTCTCAACTTTTAAAACAGTTCTTGGTCTACAAACATCTGGTATAAATCAACACAGTTCCTTTAAAGTTTTTGGATTGAAGGTTATTTACACCTGATGAGAATCTGGACATTTTAGTTTGAATTGTGCCAGGCTGAAAAGAAAAAGAGGCAACAGGAAGAGAAATCCTGAAATAACTTTTACTTTAAACTTACAAAGTTCGTATTAAAAATTACGATGCATTAACCAGGGAAAAAAGAATGGTCTCAGATAAGTTAAGGAAGAGAACAGAAATGTGTGTGGTGTTTATATAATACATCCAAAGCATGCTAAAATGAAAGCTAGAAGTATTGGTTCCCAGGCGCCAAGTGAGATATCGCCCAAAAATGCAATCGTTCTGCATACCATTTGTGGGTTGATTTTTCTCTGTGGCATCACTAAAAGAGGAAGGAGTAGGATAAGGAAAGCTTCAAGGCCAGGATAAGAACAATCATTTGCTTTCCTTTTGCTCCCATTATGAAAAGCTCAATTGTTTCATCTTACTGCTTTTATCATTTGGGAAAGGATACATTTAGCACATTGCAGCTCCAGATAAAGGAGGCATCAAAGGTACATGCAACATATAAGGAAGAGAGAGGAACGTTTTTCCCAAACGGTTCTCTATTTCCACTCATTAAGATTCAGTTTTTTAATGCTTGTTTTCACCTAGGGATTAATATGTCACTTTAAAATCTGTACACCTCATACATTTTTTATATTAAGTTATATTGAATTTGGGCAGGAGATTCTGGGAGTTAACATGGTATTTCATTGAAATGCATACAAGGAAAAAGAATGTTTGAGCTTTGGGGTTGATTAAACACAAAGAAAAAGATCAGTCACCTGAAGTGAGTGTAGCATGAAGAATTTTATTATTTGCATCTGTGGGATGAGAACATGAAAGTGATTAATAAATATGAGGTTCAGTGACTGGAAAGTAATGTAGAGTATTCCAAGACATTCAAGATAGTTTGTTGGCTTTCATCCAAGGAAATATATTGCATGTCTATTTTGCTTAATAGGACTTTATAGCAAGGCAAATTGTCTCATGCATTCCGGGATTCCATCTCTCCTTGCCTGAAGCAAGCCAATTATATTCACCTTAAAACTCAGGGTATGGAACACACTGGCACTGGCTCTTACTGCCACAAGCTATATTGACTGGGCTACAAACTTAAAAGGGCACTATATCTAGGACAAATACCTCTTGAGGAATGGTGTCATTTTTCCTTGGTGGAAGTATGCATGTCTCATACAGTAGTCTTATTTCCTGTGTTTATTCCGGAGGTAGGGCTGTTTCACTTTTTTTTATACACAGAAATTACCGTAGAAAATCCATATGCAATATAACACGAAACAAATGTGCACCGTGTCCATTCTGAGTACAGGAACCATTATTAATATATGGCTACCATGTATGGTGGTGCTGTGGGTTAAACCACAGAGCCTAGGACTTGCTGATCGGAAGGTCGGCGGTTCGAATCCCCACGACGGGGTGAGCTCCTGTTGCTTGGTCCCTGCTCCTTCCAACCTAGCAGTTCGAAAGCACGTCAAAGTGCAAGTAGATAAATAGGTACCGCTCTGGTGGGAAGGTAAACAGCATTTCCGTGCGCTTCTCTAGTTCACCAGAAGCAGCTTAGTCATGCTGGCCACATGACCCGGAAGCTGTATGCCGGCTCCCTCGGCCAATAAAGCGAGATGAGCGCCGCAACCCCAGAGTCGGTCACGACTGGACCTAATGGTCAGGGGTCCCTTTACCATTACCATGTATGGCTTGCCTATCATTTTTTGCTACTCTTAACAACTCCACTTATCTGAAATTCCACTACAGAGAATGCTGAGGTACAACTCTTGGGTCATGTGGTACTTCAGCCAAACTCCACAAATCTTGCCACCTCAAGCAACTGCTTGGTTTGGTTATGCTGTATTTCTAACCCTCTATAAGCCTTCTTAAACCACATATTCTGGAGGCAAGCCCATTCCCATAGAGTGATTGGAACTAGAATGGTCTTAACTCCCTCCAATAAAACGAAGCTTTCCCATCTACCAGCATTTTCCAGGATTAACCTGCAGTCTGGATTACAGTGCTTGATAGAGGATGCAGCATGCATTAACTCAGGAAAGAACAAGAAAACTAAAACTGACCGGAGGAGTTACACAGGGGCTTCTTGTAATCGTTGGTTTGTTTTTTTGTTTGTTTAGTCTTCAATGTTTTCATTGTTGCAGAGCCACAGTGGAGATCCCCACGAGGGGCTGGAATGTACAAGATTTTAATCAATAGTGTCGCTTAAATGCTTTGTGCTAAGATACAGTTTTAGG
The DNA here is from genome assembly GCF_964188315.1 of Podarcis muralis. Taxonomy (NCBI): domain Eukaryota; kingdom Metazoa; phylum Chordata; class Lepidosauria; order Squamata; family Lacertidae; genus Podarcis; species Podarcis muralis. The sequence continues at coordinate 49,017,070 of NC_135662.1, read as the reverse complement.
CACACTTCAGTACTTCAAATTCTTCTATTCCCTTTTAAGAAAGTTATTTATTCTTCTAAAAAATATAAATATTATGCAGATACTGTGCATAATGATCCACATTCTCAACTACTCAGTCTTGCATTTCCCTCTTTTGTTCATTTCGCAATTAACATTTGGTATCTGGGAGGTGGAGACAACACATGGCAACTGCTTCCTGTTAAAATACCCAGAGCTCTTCTAAAGACTAGAAGAAAAAAAAATCAAAGGTATACTGAAATAGGCAGCTGCTTGCCTGGGACTGAACAGCAAGGCTTGGGTCACAAAAGAACAAGTGTGTGTTCAAATAGAAATGGCACGACGTATTATACTGTTTGTTTTTCCAAGAACGCTGTAGGATACTAAATCATTCACTGGAATAAATGAATATGGTTATACTGAAAAGCATTATTAGTGCAAAAGGTGAAAAGAGGTATGGAAATACATTACAAATCTGGCCATGTATCAAATGTGGTTGCAACTGTGTAGAACCTGCAACGAGAAGAAAAATACTTCCATTTTGCACAGCACAGAAGCCCCAGAGTCTGCCTTGGTTGCCTTAGCAAACCTTGGAAGTAAATATTACAGCACAAGTCAGGGATGCAGAACCTGTTGTGGGGGCTGATGAAAGTTGGAGCCCAACAGCCTCTGGAGGATCACAGACTCCTCATCAGTGGCCTAAGGTCACACTTGCATCCCAAGGGCTATTACAATGGCTAAGGTTGTTTGCCAAATTTTGGTTCTGTAAAAGAATCTGCCTGTTAAACTTTTATGCAGTGTAAGTGGCACACACAGAAATTCTGCCATTATTGTTTTCCCACATGCTATAGAACCAGTAAGAGAACATGCCTCTAGGAGCTTCTAGACTGGGGACTTTTTAGCACTACAGTGGTACCTCTGGATGCGAACGGGATCCGAATTTTAGAATTCTACAAACGTTAGCATGCATAAAAGCAGAAGCTAAAAAAATGTGTTAATTTATGAAATGGCATGAAAGAGCCCAATATAACAAAAAGGGGGAACTTTAAATTCTGTGGCCATGATCAGTCAAGGGAAGGTGGTAACTCTTGCTGTTGACACATAAGGGAAAAAGTGTTTCACTTTCACCTACTCTGAAGTACTATCTATAGGGTGGAATGCACCAAATTACTTATTTATTTATTTATTTACAAATTGCTTCCCATAAACCATCCCGAAGTGATGTAAATATGGTCAAGTGTTTGAATATGCCCAGTGCAATTAAGTGGGGGAGAGGGAGCTTCCCCTTCCATTTCATATTACAAAATGATTATTTTTATTTATTTGTACCTTGCCCATTTCCTTGATTTTGAAAGTTTCCAGTTTGAAAAATACGCGTATGACGGCCCACCCATCTCTTAGGCACTGTAAATGAGTACTGAAGCTTTAAGGAAATTTGATTTGCTAGCAACTGACTATGTGTCTTACAAAGTTTCTATCAGTTTTACAAGGTTTCTGTTGGTTTTGTTTCAGAACCATGACCATTCATGTATAGCATGCAGGATCATCTATCGGTCAGATGAACACCACCCACCAATTTTACCTCCGAAGGCTGATTTGACTATTGGATTACATGGGGAATGGGCGAGCCAGCGCTGCGAAGTGCGTCCTGAAGTGCTCTTTCTCACCAGGCACTTCATCTTCCATGACAACAACAATACCTGGGAAGGTCATTACTATCATTATTCTGACCCAATCTGCAAGCACCCCACTTTCACCATCTATGCCAAGGGTCGTTACAGCCGGGGAGTACATTCATCCAGAGTGATGGGCGGAACAGAATTCGTGTTTAAAGGTAAGATCATTTGTTTTGAACCAAAGCTCTTTCCAAAGTACAGCAGAACATTTATAGCATGTAGCAAAACACATATGTGGAGGGATTAATATCATACCAAATTTGCCCCACATGTTCTTGGATATCCATCTCACAGTAGACCAGCTCAGTTTCTTGTATCCATGCAACATTTTAGCTAAGCTTCCTGCTGCCTTCAAGTAGGACTGTATTCCTGTAGTTCTCATGATTCCTGCCTTGTGCTGCCACTCTAAATTGAATGGCCCAGACTAGCCAGGGAAGGGGAATCAGCAAGCATTATTGGGTATTTTGACAGACAGCGGCCAGACTCTCAGATTTCTGTAATAGACCACCTCTTTCTGTGACGCTTGTATGATGCTTTTGGGTGGTCTTTGGAAGAGAGGTTGGGCAATTTCTAAAGCCTTTAAAAGCTGTTACACATCTTTGTTCTGGGTCCTCACCTCCTTGCAGGGGTGGAAGCTCTGTTGCAACTGAAAATAAAGATCTTCCTTCCTTCTAAAGAAAGAAAGAAACTTGCTGCAATGCAGCAAGGTCAAATACTGTCAAATAAAGGGCAAGTACTTAAAGCTTGTAAGTAGTGTAAGACAGACTTGAACTAATTACCAAAAAATCAAGTTAAGATACCTGTTATGAAACAATGGAATTAAATTCTAAAGTGTTGTAATCACAGCCAACTGTGTTAAATAAATATAAAACGTGTATCAGTCACCTTAAAGAGAGCAAGCAGTTCTCCTTGGCTTTTATATAGAACCCCAGGGATATCCGAGCTACAAACAGTTCTTAAAAGAATCAAACGAAAAAGACACATGGCAACTATAAAATGAAATGTGGTTGTGCCTAAAGAGTAAAGCTGCAAGTTCTTTTTCCGAAATGGTGAGAGAACACACCAAACTCCTGCAGAGCTGAGGAACAAAAAGCCTTCACTCCTAACATCCATGACAAACTTGCCCATCACTTTTATAAAGGCATTCCTGGGTTTGTGATCAATTGGTGGGCATTCCAGTCTTAAGCATAGACCATAAAAGCTAACCTATGAAGTCAAACATAAGAAATCTAAATAGAGCTGCTTCTGTGTTGAAATGACATGCAAGGGGGCCTGGGTTTTTGTTAGGATTTGTTGAATTGTTCATATAAATTTATTAAAATATGCCACCCAAACTTGAAACTGGACCAACTTAAGTTTGTTTGGAATTCCCTTTGTTGAGGCCCTTTCAGTTCAGCTGGAACTCAAAACAAAATTGTTTAAATTACTTTTAAATTAAATCTAGTCAGTCTTTTCAGGATTAGGAGAACTTGGCTGATATAAATCAAGGTTGTTTTTTTAAAGCTCTGAAGTTTATAGATTATCCATTCCTCAAGATGTTGCACATATGCAGCTTTAAAAGTGTGGATAATATATGATGGTAATGGAGCTGACATTTTCTGAGGTTTTTGGTTTCCATTTGGAACTGGTTACTTCATTAGCTTTCTGAGCAAGTATATGTTAAAAGACATAGCTTTATATCCTGGCTACAGAACAATTTTTAAATGAAATTTGAGTGCAGTTTTATAGCGTCCTCTCTCATGAAAACCAACTTGGTTTTATTTGTAGGCTTGCCTGGGGCAGCAGGGTTGTGAAATAGAAACTGTTTAATCTCTTGCCTTTCCTATCTAGACATCAGTCTTTTTTTCTTTTCTTTTTTGGTGGAACTTGCTTTCCCCCCTCCTTGAAGAATTAATTATGTGAACCAATGTTAGTTCACTTGCTTAGCATGCCCACTACAAAGAAGCTAAAAATGTTTGTGAAGATTGAACAAGTAACTGACCCAATTTATTGTCCCCAGCTCATTATATAAATACATTTGAGTTTTACACTTTGAAAAATAGGCGTATTAAAATGTTTGATGACATTTAGAGGCTTAAAAAGAAATTGAGCATCAAACTGGAAAAATTATTTATAATTAATTTCAAATAAATTTGCACCTTATTTTAAAAAGCGTATTAATTTTTGTGCTTACTTTAATGAAGCTTTATTGAGCAACTGGATAGCTGGGGGTATATGTGTATGGAAACAAATTTCTATGAATGTATGTTTAAAGCTTGGATTGAGAGCAAAGTACTGGAACAGCACCCTGTGGCGGTTTTCCCTGTAAAATACCGTATTTTTCGCTCTATAACACGCACTCGACCATAACACACACATAGTTTTTAGAGGAAAATCCGTAGGCATGCCGCCCGTAGGCATTCCCTCCATAACACGCACAGACATTTCCCCTTACTTTTTAGGAGGAAAAAAGTGAGTGTTATGGTGCAAAAAATACAGTAAGTATCAGAATTAAACGTGCTTTTTTATTTTATTTTTATTTTAAAGAATGTTAAATGTAGTTTTATGTTATATTTAGATCAGAACCACTCTAAGTAATCACATGATGTAATCTAACGAGTAAATGTATAAAGTAATTGTTATTGTTCCTAAATCAAAGATTGCAGCATGTCCTCACCTTTGATGCTATTTTATCTAGCATGTGCATAAGGAAGTTAGGGCAATAATAGACAACCCTCCAATCCAGAGCTGCTTACGGGTGCAGGAACTCCATTTTAGCTCAGAACTCTCTTGCTTATAAACATGTGAATGCATAAGCTTTGATTCAAGTCCTCCATTGAAATGAATGTCAAAGAGATGTAAACACTGCTAATAAAATTAAATGCTTGCATTGGTCATGCTCATTAAAACAAGAAAAAATGAGGATATGTTCGTGCCTTGCTGAAATATTTGTTCATGACCAAGGGTCAGTGAATCAATCAAGATTAGCAGTTTGCAGTCTTCCTTGTTGTAGCTTTTCCACACACATACATGTTACACAGCAGTTGCATGATTTCATATTGTAAGGAAATTTAAACCTTTTCTTAACATTGTACAATAGCTGTAAAGCAGTCATGTGATAGTCCAGTGAGAATGAGAGGTGAAGCGTGCCAAGGAGGAATACATATACCATACAGACCAGCAATGGTTACTATAGAAGAGGAGGTGATGCAACCTGTTTATATCATAAGCTAGAGTAGCATATTAAATCTAGGTCGTGCCCAAGGACTAATTCCTTTGAACACTGTCAAGGCTGAGCTACAAGAAATGACACTTTTTGCAAGTCTTCCAACAGCAACAGAAAGTAAACCACCACATTAGACAATTTTGTTACTCAGGGAGTGAGCAAAAAAGTGTTTGCTCATTGTGGGGCAGGGAGCATGGTTCTCTTGGCTGAGGTCACCTATCTCAGCAGTTCAGGAAGCCCTGTCCTCACTCTCCGATCAGCTTTGCTTTCCATGATGTCACCACATTTACTAAATTATCCCTGATTCAATAGGAAGAGAGGAGAAATGAACGGCAACGTACAGGCATACAAAGTGACCATAAAGATAAAATGGGTGATTTGCAAAAACAAAATGGCTACCTTGAGAGCTTGTTTTCTGGTACCGCTCAAATTATTGAGCAGTGTTACCACACTGAGAATTCAGCAGTGTCATTAAATCTCTGTAGTCGTACCTCAAAAGTCAAACACCTTGCGAGTCTAACGTTTTGGCTCCCGAATGTCACAAACCCGGAAGTGAGTGTTCAGGTTTATGGACGTTCTTTGGAACCCGAATGTCCCGACGCAGGTTCCGATTGGCTGCAGGAGCTTCCTGCAGCCAATCAGAAGCCGCACCTTGGTTTCTGAACATTTTGAAAGTCAAACAGACTTCCGGAACGGATTCTGTTCAACTTCTGAGGTACAACTGTATCTGATTTACATTTTGCTCACCCTTAAAATTGACTTCATTATTTTCATTTAGTCAAAACAGAGAGCACTGCTACAAGAAATTCCCACAATAAGCCAACCATTTATTCAACTCACTAACTTGTGGACATTGTTCTAAGAGCCACTAGCTTAGATAAATTTAAAAGGGGATTGAGACACACTCAGCAGAGGATAGATCTGTTAATAGTGATTAGTTATGATAGCTAAATGGTTTACAGGAAGCTTACCTGTGAAAAAGCAGTTGCTGTGGGCAAACAACGGGAATGGCTGTTGCTTGGACTTTTCTTAACATATCTGGCTGGGCACTGCTGGAACAGGATGCTGAACTAGAAGGGCCCAGGAACTAATGAGCAGGGCTCTTCTTATGACTTCACTTGCAACTCTTACTGGTTTTGGTTTCAAACCACTTTTTTCTTTCTTTCCACACACTTGAGTTACTCTTCACATTTATAAAGGCTCAGTTCAGAAGCAAATGCTGTGTCATTCAAGGTCAACAGGTTTAGAAACTTCTACAGAAGAGAATCAAGCTCTTCCTGAAACAGAAATCTGGCTGTTGACAAAATCATATTACCTCAAGGCACAATTAACAGTCCCTTCTTCGTTTTTTTGCAGTGAATCATATGAAGGTTACACCCATGGACATAGCTACTGCCTCTCTACTGAATGTCTTCAATGGAGATGAGTGTGGGGCAGAAGGATCCTGGCAAGTTGGGGTGCAGCAAGATGTTACTCACACCAACGGCTGCATTGCTTTGGGAATTCGTCTGCCGCATACAGAGTACGAGATCTTCAAAATGGAGCAGGATGCCAGAGGGAGATACTTGTTGTATAATGGCCAGAGACCTAGTGATGGATCCAGTCCAGACAGACCAGAGAAGAGAGCCACCTCATACCAAATGCCCTTAATTCAATGTACTTCATCCGCACCAAGAGTAGATGAAACTTTAGAAGAAAACAAACTAGGATGGTACAGCAGTGGAGCACCAGCAAAAAATCCCTGTGCTTTTGTTTTGGTTATGATGCTGGCTGTTAGTACTGTGCCAACGTTGGGCATTTACAGCTAGAATTGCATTTTCAAATGACTCCTATCAGGGCGAGTGTAGGACTTAGGCTACATGGGGAGAAGATGTCATAAAGCATCTTAACAGACAAAAAAAGGACATTTTCTTGATGCCTGAAGAACTGTTGTTCCTTTTATCCCCCTTGAATCATAAATAGCACCAGTTTGCTTCTGCTTTGAACTTCATTCAATCTGATCCATGGCCTGACATGACTGCACAACAGTAATTGCACTTTAAAACTGCAGTTCTTCACCCTTCACCCTGTCTTCAGTTTGTTCTTTGGAAGAAAAACTTATTGGGCTGAACTATCTTACACAACTTTTCATCTACCAACTGTGCTGTTGCAGTTGCTCCTACTCCCCAAATCAGTTTCATCTTTGAATTTGATTATCTAGAATTATGCTTTTATCGTATTGTGTCAATACTGATAAACTGTATTGTTCTTATGTTGCAGTGTATATATGTATATATGAAAAATCCAACTAAGGATGTATCTTAAATACACTTTTATAGAGTTTACATAAAATATTAAATGATCTTTAGGATCAAGAATGCTGAATGGAAAATCTCAAATTAAACCTGCACAGATAATTTAAATGATTGTATATATAGGTGGTGAATTTAAGAATAATCAGAGATTTAGAGTGACATATGGCACCAATGTTCTTTAATAAGTTGCCCAACTTATCACAGTTCAAAGCAATTTCAGGGGTCCACCAACCACTTTCCACCAACTTTGAAAAGGCAAAGACAAAGGGAAGAAAGCAACAAGATCTCTCAAATATAGACACCAAGGTGAATTACACCATATCTTCATAAGAAATTCAGGATAGTGGACCGTTTGCCAAATGCAATGCACTTGACATTCATTTTATTAGACTGGGCAATTCAATAAAGTAAGCAAGGCTTAATCTTTATCTTTATATATTTATTTCTGCAAGACTTTTTTTTAAAGAATTCATAATACGTTGTGGCAAAAAATGGAGTTTAACTAGGAACAGGATGCTAGCCAAGTCTGTATCCTTTTATTAGTGAAGTAGACAAACTGAATATTAAATGATTCCTTTTTTCACTGAGAATGGGACAGGGGGTCATGTAAATTCCATTGCTTTAAATCAGGGACAGGGAAACCTATCGCTTTCACATTATTGGACAGAACCCCAGCCAGCATGGTCATTGATGATGGGAGTTTAGTCCAGCTACATCTGGAGGGACAGATTCCCCACCCGCTTTAAATTCTCAGTAGCCTCTTTACATAATGCCACAATGACAAGGCCAGGAAACACAGAATCAAAAGATACTCTCCCTAAATATCATCATATTTAAAACCAGCAGTTTGAAGAACAAATTATCTCTTCTCTTTCATGCATGTGTAGTCACATATAATTTATTGACATGTACAAGGGGGACAAGTTTCAAATCCACTGGTGAAAAATAGCAATGGGTAAACCAAGCCACGGTGTTGGGTCCCTTAGTATAATAGGAAGTGTTCTGTGATAAAATCCAAACTTACAAATTGGAACGCATGATAAGAAGGAAAGGAGCGATAAGAAGCTGCAGGGGGAAGGTGGCATAAAGAAACTTTTCTCACTTCTGTACATAGAAGCCTCCATAAGATCAGTCTTCTATCGACAAAGGGATACAACTATATACAACCTGTGGTAAGGCACAACAAACAGAAAGTGAGGGATGCAACTGAGTCTACAAAATCTCGGAAAAGGGACCATTCTTACCAGCAGAATTACACTTCTAATGTATAAACATTCACTGGAAGCTGCTGCCATGGGCTTGCTTTCTCCACTTGATTTTTATCATCTGCAGAAGTGAAAGGGGAACTCATTTATGCTGAAGTAAGCAAAGATACAATTCAGATAGAGATCTTGGACTTTTGACAACGACAGTGAAAAGCACCATGTGCAACACCTGTATTTCCACATCTGTCATAATTAGATGTGAGAAACCTCTGCGTATATTTGGCTCTGGGCTGCAGATTCTTTGACTGTTCTGCTACAGGGTAGATTATGATTCCTGAATTGGGAATCTGCTACAAAGCTTCACCTGTCCATCAGCCCTCCCTGCTACTTAGAATAATAGAATCTCAGAATTGTAGAATTCGAAGGGACCCCAAGGGTCATCTAGTTCAGTAATATCAACTAAATCATACATGGCATATGGCTGCCCAACTTCTACTTTAAAACCTCCAATATCCTCCTTAAATTGTGGCCCTCAGAACTGGGCACAATACTCCAGGTGTGGCCTGACCAAGGCAGAATAGAGCAGGACTTACTTCCCTTGGTTTGCTCCTGCATAGTACTGTTGAGTCATGTTAAGCTTGGGGGATCCTTTCCGCATGTACTACTGACAAACCAGATGTCCCCCACCTTATAATTGTGCAGTTGTTCGTGCCTAAGTGTAGAACCTTACAATTGTCCTTACTGAAATCCATTTTGTCAGTTTTGGCCGTTTTCCGATCTGTTAAGGTCATCTTGAATCCCGATTCCGATGCCCCTGAATACTTTCATCCAAGTCATTTATAAAGATGTTGAAGAACAACAGGCCCAGGACAGAACCCTGTGGCATCCCATTTGTCACGTCTTTTCCAGGATGACAAGAAACCATTAGTGAATACTCTTTTGGTTTGGGCAGTCAACCAGCTTGCAAATACACCTAACAGTTACCTCTTCCAGCCCACATTTTGCCAGCTTCTCTGCAAGAATATGAGGGACTTTGTCAAAAGCCTTACTGAAATCAAGATACACTATGTCCACAGCATTCCCCTGATCTACCATGCTTGCAACTATTATTTTTAAAAAAGACTCTTCTGGCATGACTTGCTTTTGAGATACACATGCTGGGTCTTGGTAATCAAAGCATCTTTTAATTATCTGTTCTAGGGCATTTCCTGGTAAAATGTTAAGCTGACTGGTCAATAGTAACCTGGCTCTTCTCCCCACCCTTTTGAAGATGGGGACATTTGCCTGCCTGGAGAACAGGTGAAATACTTCTGCCTTCTACAAAGACTTCATCTGTTCTCCAAGAATTCTCAAAGATTATAGACACAGGCTCTGATATAAAATGTGCAAGCTCCTTTACTACTCTTGGGTGCAGCTCATCAGGCCCTGGAGATTTGAATTCCTTACCACCTGGTTTACTATATTGAGCTGCAGCTCCCTCCTTGCATTGTTTGTTATGCTTTCATCAGGTTAGGCACTGCTTTCCTTTTGGGTGAAGGCAGAGGAAAATAGGTGTTGATCAGTTCCGCCTTCTGTCACCCAATAGCATTTCTCCATTTTCTCCACGCAAGAGATCTACTACTTGCTTGTTCTTCCTCTTGCTTCAAACACAACCAAAGAAACTTATTATTATTTTAAACCTCTCTTGCAAGCCTGAGTTCATTCTGAGCTTTGACCTGCCTGACCTTCTCCCTGCAACTGTATACTCTTCCTTCCTGATTTCTCCTTCCTTCCATTTCTTTTACATTCCCTTCTTAGACCTCAGCTCATCTGTAAGCTCCTTATGCAGCCCCACTCGTTTAGGTGCCTCCCACTTTTCTTGTTGCAAATTGTCTCCATTTGTGCCTTCAATATTTCACCTTTAAGAATCACATACTGGGCTCCCTTCTCTTCTGAGTATTTCTGACCACAGTAGTTCCTTAAGATTTTTTAAATCAGACATCTTAAAGTCCAGAATGCATGTCGGACTACACTCGGTTTTCTCTTGCCTTTGAGGACATGATCAGTTCCTCACAAGGTTCCCTGTACTTTCACTTCGTTGATCAGTTCCTCCCTCTTGGTTAGTACCAGGTCCCCTTGCTGCTGCTTCCACTTTCTGGGAAGTGAGGGAATGTTGGATGTTACATTATTGGCAGAGTTTTAGTTCCAACAGATACTGAAATAGCTGGAAGTCTCCCACTTCTTTTCAATAGTTTGGTAAAGTGCTCTAGGAAGGCACGTTGGATTGGGAAGTTGGAACAGAGTAGAGCTGGGGGCAGGTTTGAGATTTTAAGGTGGTTGTATATTTGCATAAAACCAAGGGTGTTTTTTTTAAAAAAAGATATTTTATTTTTGTAACATTAAAAAACTATTTTTTCTTCCCAGTTTTCTTCTCTAGTTTAAAGTGCCAGGGAAGTTTCAGTACTTGTTGAAAATGTTGATTAAATAAAGAGTAAATGAAACCAAAATTCTTGGAAGTCTTCTCAGTAGTTTTTCTGTATTCAATAGTTGTATCCACCAAGCTGAAGAATTTTAACTATAAACTCTTGCTGTGTGCATGTGCACAAAGTTTATATTTTATATTGAGCAACTATTATCTACAGCTGTATATCAGGCCATATAAAGTTAAATCTTGTTTGATAGCAAGTAGCAATTTAATCTGAGTTAAATGGTTCATACACCATATCATAAACAGGGCACGCTCATATAGCTGGGGGATAAGCATTCAAGCGCTTTTCTTTTTCTGAGAGATTTCCCCCCCCAAAAAATCTCCAAACTGATCTTTAATTTCCCTTGGCATTAAAAACAACAACACAATCCTGCCATATAAGCTTTCATCCCTAACTAAATGGAGCCCAATAATTTTAAAAAGCTTCCCTTCAACATCAGTAATCACAAGTATTCCACTTGGCTTCTGAAAATCTCAAGCCACATTAGTTATGGGTCACACAGTGCAGCAAGTTGTAGGCATACAGAGAAAAAGTTTTCTTGCATTTACACCATTCAGCAACTACTGCGCAAACCCCTAAACTGTCCAGTGGTTTAATCAAGTAATGAACATACTGACCCATTACTTAATGCTTACACATTCATTTGCATTTATAAGTTAACCCTTCCCAAGTCATCAGGGCAGATAATAGAAGCAAATTTTAGAAATGCAAATATAGTATGCATTTGCCTAAAATAGTTGGGATGTGGGAGACAAGCACAAGTCCCTATTAAGAATCCAAAACCGCTCACAAAAATTAATTCAGATTGGAGGTTGCTTAAAGGCCTGCAATAAACATGATGTATAATAAAACATTGCCACCTAGTGGTAACTTCTTGTCTCAACTCTGAAGAAGACTTCAAAAGTTAAGAGCTCTTTGCCCGCAAACACAAATGGAGAATTGTTATTTTTTTGGGATGGGGTATGAAACCCTGCTCCATGGAAAAAGTCAAACAGGTTTTATGAGACTAGGGAACTACTATTTCAATATTAAGTCTCTCAAACATTGTTATAAGCTAGCTAGTTCTGAGATGTTCTGTTTAAAACTGATTGCAAATAGAAAACTCTGCTGCTGTGGGGGGATCACAGTTTGAAGAAATCAAGTGAATTAGGTATTCTCATGTTCTTTTCAAAACCTCATAATAAAAGTACATCTATTGTTTACCTTTGTACATGTTCTCTTTCTCATAAAAACCTTTAATTCAGGAATGCAACGCAACACAAAGTGGGTTAATGCTATGAACAATTAAATTACATCTGAAAATGTGGAAAATACTTTAACGTTTCACGTAATCTACATCCTAGTCAAGCAGTATTAACTTTTTAAACTAGCCATTCTGGTACAGTGTAAAAGAGAATTAAAGTAACTTCTATCAACTCTTTCAAGCTGGCATACATATATACAAACTTCAGCAATTAGGAAAATTTCCAGGTCTCGGAAAGAATAGCTAATCAACAGCACTTTCTGCTTTCCAACTTTCAATTAAGGGAACCCAAAACAGTTCTTGGCAGTGTAGATGACTAACACAGACATTCTGACGTCTTCTCATCTGCACTGAAACTACTTTCAAAGCCAACACTTTCAGTGATTTAAATCAAAACAGAACACACAATAAAAAGTTAAAGTAATTCAATTGCCTAGCATTAAAATGTAATTCAGCTCTTCAGTGTATCAACAAGTCTTGAAAGCCAGAATACAGTTTCATAATTGCTCCGTTGACTCCCATAAATGCTTTTCATAAGCCACTTTGCTACCAACACTTGAAAGGTTTGGAGCTTAATGTCAAGGACAGCATGTTGATGGTGCCCTGAACTTTCAGACAAATGGTCTGCAAACCAGTAGAATGCTTAAATAAAGTACTTTTTTCCATTACAGAGTAGAAACAGTTTGTTATATTCAGAACTTAATTATGGTGATGGAAAGCCAAGTCAAGAAGCAGTTGATAATTTTATTGATAATTTCACTGCTTCGGGTTGGGTAATTCACACAGCCAAATTTATCATATAATCCAATTAATGAAGCTGAACTCTTATATTATGAAAAGAACTATAGTTGATAAGGATCCATCCAACAGGGCCTCGATACCATGCAGAACTGCCTATATTAGTTCATTTCATTTAATCCAGTGATCCTAAGAGAGTACAGTAGAAAGAAGAGCCAATTTCAGCAGCTGTCAGATCAAATATAAAATATAAAAAGCACTTTTCAGTGGAATGTAGTGTTGGCATATTCGTGGGTCTACCACTCAGCTTCTGCATTATCTTGTACAATTTTCTAAGTCGAAGCCTTAAATTTCAATACCTTTCCTGTCATTTTCCCTATGTTCAAGGTGCGTTACAACACCAAGAAGAGATAAAGCTCAAAATAATACGAGCCCATACTTTAAGAAAATGCTTAGTCTCAAGATTGTGTGGTCAAGGGAATGCGTGCACACAATTTGCAGTGCTGAAGTACCCAGCAGATAGCATTCCTGGGCAACTAGCAAACAGCAGGCAAAAGGAGCTGAATCTGGGATAACCACATTACGCTGGCTATTGAAGACCACTTTTATTTGAAGTATAACAATTTCCTCCCTCAGCAATTTCATGGGTCAACTTCAAACAACCTACTTAGATACGCTGCAGTAAAAATCAAAACTATTATGAACAAGGGGCCTAAGAATATATAGGGCCATGATGGGATCCAAAGTATATTTTAGTTTACAAATTGAAAGTTTAAAAATATGCAAATGAATATAAACAGAAAGTAAGCATTCTTCAGTTTACATTATTTGTCCTTATAGCAAGATTTCAATTTCCAGGCCCAACGAACAGCAGGTGGCAGCAAAGCAGACTATTAAGGTGGTAGAAGTGCAAGAGACAAAATCCCAACTCAGGTCTCATCCCAAGCTGAAAATCCAAAATATCTATCAAGGCATTTGTGCCTATTAACCTGGTTATCCTAACCTCTCCCTTTCCCCCTCCTTTGTTGCCCCAACTGTAGCAGCTGTGACAAAATATTAAGATTCTCATTAAAAACTACCTGGATTCAGTCTACAGAACCAAATCCACCATGAATATAGATTTTTCATACTACCCAAGACACCTGGTATATGTAACAATACTTGATGCATCTGAATTTCACCAAGTACAAAGAAATTGCCTCCATTGTTTATGAACAAGTAGACATCCATATCTCAGGTAAGCAAACTGTTCAATGTCCCAGTTTGACGCTTAAGACAAAAATCAACCACTAACGTCCATTCTCTCCATGGCTAAGATTTCTGAAATTCAGAGTTTATGCTAACATAACCTTAAAGGCGAAATATTTTATGAGAATGTTTACTAGTACAAATACTTTTATGTGAGCACGTTGAATTTGTAATCATAGAAAAAGTTCTAGAAAAAGTTTCACTGATTTGGGGATATTAACTCAATTGTCTGAAAACATTTTGTGATAACCATAAACTAAAATATAGTGATCAGGTTTTTCTCCTGGGGGGGGCAATCTATACACTATGATGGACGGCAACTTCCATCAAAGCCTTTCTTGTGTAAGAAATAAAACTATTAGAAAACAAACGTTCTTAAAAGACACCACCTATTCATCTTACACACTTACAATATTAGGTAAAAGTTAAAGGTAAAGGTACCCCTGCCCGTACGGGCCAGTCTTGACAGACTTTAGGGTTGTGCGCCCATCTCACTCAAGAGGCCGGGGGCCAGCGCTGTCCGGAGACACTTCCGGGTCACGTGGCCAGCATGACAAGCTGCATCTGGCGAGCCAGCGCAGCACACGGAACGCCGTTTACCTTCCCGCTATAAAGCGGTACCTATTTATCTACTTGCACCCGGGGGTGCTTTCGAACTGCTAGGTTGGCAGGCGCTGGAACCGAGCAACGGGAGCGCACCCCGCCGCGGGGATTCGAACCGCCGACCTTTCGATCGGCAAGCCCTAGGCGCTGAGGCTTTTACCCACAGCGCCACCCGCGTCCCTACAATATTAGGTACCAGCCCAGAATTTTTGCAGCAAGATATCATTTGATAACCACCTGAGAAATTGCTAATACAACCAGGGTCTCTTTATAATAATAATTTATTATTTATAGCCCGCCCATCTGGCTGGGTTTCCTCAGCCACTCTGGGCAGCTTCCAACAGAATAAAACTTCAAACATTAAAAACTTCCCTAAACAGAGATGCCTTCAGATGTCTTCGAAAAGTCAGATAGTTGTTTATTTCCTTGACATCTGATGGGAGGGCGTTCCACAGGGTGGGTGCTACTACCAAGAAGGCCCTCTGCCTGGTTCCCTGTAACTTGGCTTCTCGCAGCAAGGGAACCGCCAGAAGGCCCTCGGCCCTGGACCTCAGTGTCCAGGCTGAGGAATGGGGGTGGAGACGCTCCTTCAGGTATACTGGGCTGAGGCCGTTTAGGGCTTTAAAGGTCAGTAATTCACCCTACAGGCAACGTTGTAGGAACAGTATGTGTGCACATCCACAACCACCCATTCCAAAATTACTTGAAACTTCCAGCCTTCTCCCAGCATGCTTAGAAACAAAAAAAAAATAACACCAAAAGAAAATGTGCAATGATTTCTCCATGCACAAATATAAAAACATTTCTCCAAACTAGACGTATTTGCTGAACATGCTAACAGATTTTAAAGAGTTGGCCTGATTCTTCAGACCATGTATTAATAGTCCAAAGCAGTAACTATGAAGCTTTATCATAATACCACCAATCTTAAGGCTTAGTTGGAAAGACTTCAACACCTTTACAAATTTTCAAAATAATTCATTTTTTACAATTAAACTAATAGCACCCACTTAAAGTATTGGGCTACGGTAGTGTATCAGTCTACATGTAGACAGCAAAGATATGTGCATTGGGATGTATACCTCAGAACTTCATTTAATATTATGTTATCAGAGGCTTCCTTTTTAAACTGTTTAAACAGCTTCAACAATGCTTCTCTGCCACATTATACTTACTGAGCAAAAGAAGGAATACATATTTTATTCTCTGTTCATTCATCTGCTTCTTTTAGGCTGTCTATATAATTTGAAATACACAATGTTTTCTATCATAATTTGTATTCGGCTGTAATGTACACTAAGACATGTTACAAAGGCTTATGACTATCCAGGCTGCAGGATCAAGTAATTCACAACATACATGAAATCTAATGTTAAGGGGACAGAAGGTTCTCACACACAGAGTTTTCAGACGCTTATTAGTAACAGGGACAGATTTTCCTCACATTTATGTACACAAGCAAGCAGGCAAAGTTCTAACCATTTCAGGAACAGACAATTTAATCCGTGTTACATAATTTCACTGAATACAGTTGATATCATCCAAAATCACTCCTGAGAGCAAAAAAATAGTTTAGCATTACATTTTATATACAATTATGAAAGGATTATTAGAAACCACAAGCGCATCCATTTAAGGAGCACTGCACTTTACGTATACTGGACATGACGCCCAAATGCACTTTGACTTGTTCAATAATAGTTCTCTTTAAAACATATAATCCAACTACATGGCCCAACAGGCTCTCGCAACTTAATTTATCACTTATTCAATATTTATGATAATCAGATGGTAGTCTCTGGATCATCATTATTTTCTGACATCAGGATACTTCTCAATATCAAGCTTCTAAGTTCACTTTGTCTTTGATGAATTATTCTCTAATCTCTAACCCTAAAATGTGTAGCTATTACTACAAACCTTTGTGTACACTCCTTTAACAGCAAATGTAACTTTTAAATTTTCTCCTTCCATATAGAAATATCCAAATGCATCCAGAAGTTACAGCCTGTACATTAGCCCCCCCCCCTCCCCCTGTAATCTTCCAATGGTCAAGTTCCTTTAAGGAATAAATTATTTCTTCTGACGTACCATTTATACACCACAGTATGGAGAGTCTTATGGTTTCAGAACTGATGAAATGAGAATTAGACTTGAGCATACTTTTTCCAGTCACCATGGTCAGAGAAGACTTGAATGCAGATACCAGAACACATAAAAAGGAAACGTTTGTATTTGCATGCTTTTAAAGTGAAACATCATGCAATGGTTTGTTCATCTTCTTCTTTGCAAATTGCATGTGTTATAAAAGTTTGCCAGAGACAGCAGTGACAGTACATGATGTATATTTTCCAATAAAAAAAGCACTAGAAATCAAAGGCAACCAATATGTATATTTTTGCTAGAACATTTCTCAGCTACATAAGATCGAACAGTTAGCTGCATCCATATCCAAGAATATACAAAATTCTGCCTACAGGAATAAGCCTTTCAAGAATGTCAGTTCTGAAATAACTCCCTATGGTGGCTAACAGTTAAAAATAGCTAAGTATTGTGCTTTCAAAATTATCTACTTAATGACATAGAGATCAGAAATGAAACAAGCCACGAGGTTAAGTGAGGAGAAGCAGTTCAGACCCAACAAAATAAACTTTCTAGAACATAGAAGGTATGCATAGCTAATGGGCAAGTGTGCCAAGACATATTTGCTGGACAAAACTTTATTTTCCTTTCATAAAACTAAACGATAAAAGATTGCTCAGCTGGAATCAACCTAAGGTACTTAAGGAAAAATTATTTGGAAAGGTCACACAGAATGTATTTCCAGAAAACATCTGGACTAGTCAGCCTGAATGCAAAATTATTGATCATTAAAGGACTACTGGGGACTCCAGATAAGGGAGCATCAATGAATCAACCGAAATATACCTATTTGATACCTGCAAAGTCCACCACTATTTTAAAAGACAAGTTTAAAATACCTGCCTCTTGTAATTAGTCCCATGTCCCAAAACAGAACTAATTCTAACCTTTCATTTTGCTTAAAAAGCCAGAAACCTTTTCTGCCGCTGTTAAATAGTATGGAAACAGCTATGTTTCTTCCAAAGCTTCACTGGCACCACTTCAAGCCACAGCTAGTGAACTGAACATTCATCTGTGACAAGGTTATGTGTAAAACTTGAAGGAAAACTTTTCTCAAAGTGGAATTCACAGAAACAAGCTACCCAGCATAAAGTATGTTAACAGTTTTATTTTTTTGTATGTTAAATACCATGGGACAGGGCTGTAAGGATGAAAACTTTAACAACTGCCTCACAAGGGGTAAGAAATTCTGCCATGATATTAGCAAAGTAAGGTAAAGGATAAAATTTACACACTAAGAGGAATCATTTCCCCGCAGAATGCCTCATCATATTCCTGAACAAGTGGGATTAACATTCTAATAATCATTTTCCAAGAGGCAAGAGCAACAGATAATTTTTTTAAAGGATTATTAAAATAACATTTACAAGACTCTGAACAATTTTTGAACTCTTATTAAAACCACAGAAAGAAAGAACAATTCTTTATTTATGTATGACTTTTCATAAAGGACTGAATGTGCAACTGACACCTGCTATTGATGAATTAATATACAATTTGTCCAGCAGCCGACCAGTTTGTCTTTTTATTGTGTTGTCTAACCGTGCAAGATCATTAGAGGCAAAGCCTGTATGATGCTGTACACAATAATGGTCACTTGGGGCCATACTACCAATGAAGTGGTAGGTAAATACATTTTTTTCTGGCCAAGAAAAAAAAGGAAGCTGCATTCTGCATGCTTCTCTCTCTTTTTCCCCTCTCTACAAGATGAATTTCCCTAAAAAGAATCCAATGAAAATGGCTGCAATTACAACAAGAAGTGAGGGAAGAGGATTGGAGACATTATCTCGGAGAGCCAAGCCTGATGTTCCAGGTTTATCCAAGTGTGCCACCTTTCTCAGCCTCAAACCTTCATCCTGAAAACACATGGGGGGAAATAATCAATCAAAAATCATCAAAGAGATTGTTACAGATCTGAATTTAACCAAAACATTTTAAAACTTAAGACAGGTTAAGATGAGATACAAATTTATTTGTGTGTGTGTGCACAGTATCTGACTTTAAAAGATGTCAAAATGTAGCACAAAATAAAACGTAGCATGTTGTGTATAAATTAGCAACAACAGCAAAATATAGTAATCCTTCTACTGTTATTTACCATCAATAATAGCCTGTTTACAAAACTGGGGAAACATAAGACCCAACTATTTAAACTGTTCCACTGATGATGGCAATTTATCCCAGAACACCACTAGTAGCTCAGGATTGCAAATTAATCAAACAGCATAACACTGCACCTTCTAGATTTTCAGTGACCACAAGATTTGTATGGCTTTGTGTAATGCTCAGAAATGAAACGTAAAAACAAGCACAAACAAACAAACAAACAAAAAACACCAAGGGAAAGCTTACACTGCCCTGGATGCAAGGAAGTGTAAAAGCTGAAAACTGGGGCAAATCCTATCTCTCCTTTACCCTCAACCCCTGTTCAACAACTGACTTCATTTAGGACAGTCCCCTGATTCTCAGGAGAGGCCAAACCCCTTCTGTCAGTGGAAGCCACTGACTATGATTATTAGTCAGGCTGTTATAGTATTATTTCAAGGGTGGGTTGGTTTTAAATCAAGGAGATTTTAAAATTACCAAGAAAAAAGGATCAATTTAAGTAACTGAAAACTGATCCCCTTTAGGAATAATAAGAATACACTCAAATATCTTATAACAAATAAAATACATGTTCACAACTAATTATTATTCCTATGTACTTGTATTGTGCCATCAGTACATGGTACTTTGCAGAACAGAATAAATCAGATAGGTCCCTGACCCCAAGGGGCTTCCCATTTAAGATGGGCAGTGGGTGGGGGAAGCTACAGGGACAGGCAGAGAATGCCAAGGGTAGGGAAGAAAGAACGTGGGCAGATATTTTATAGGCCATGTTGGAAGTGATGCATAAGGAGCAGCAAGGAAAAATAGTCATGTAACAGAGGAAGGGACCTTCAGTCAACTGTGATAAAAGCCAAGAGAACTGATGTCATGGGCAAGGACATAATGAGAAACAAGGACTAAAAGAGTGAGACAAGGCTGCAGACAAATTTTAAATCATGCATACCACATAGATTTTACACTGTGCATAATTATATATGCCTAAAGATAAGGGACAGGTTTCTGTTTGGCTGTTTGGCTCTCTGTACACATGCAAGCATACTAATCAAGATCACTTGAAGGCTAACAGCTGCACTACTACATATGTTTATCTAGAAATTAAGCACTACTGAATTTGGACTTACTTCTGATTAAAACTTCATATATCAGGCTGTAAATAAACTGAAACTTTCTAGGAGCAAAGCTGATAGTTACTAGGCAAAGAAGACTGTTTGGAATCCCAGAGCTTTGTGCATGAGCAGAAAGAACTTCTACTTGCACATGATATATGAGGTTGGTGATTCCAGCTGCAGAACTGCAACTCTTGGACAGAAATCATACACTTTCAGGTACCATACTTGGACCCTCTACAGTACCTTGGGGTGGGAGTGGCTCTTTTGGGAAGGGGGAGTGAGAAATTTTCTACATGCACATGGAATACTTCAAATTTTATCCAAGTCAGTGTTGGTCCATGAGATGCAGAGTAAGTGTTATGTTCTTTTGTTTGTAGTCATAAATCTTCATGATTTAAAAGTGGGTGATCCTGCACTCCTATTTTATACCCTCCAGCTACTTCATCTCTGCAAAGTGTGTAGTTTTCACAGACACTAGAATACAGGACATACTCTTGATGACAATTACAGGATGACATCTCTTGGATTCAAACCAAGAGAACCTCACAGTAAACTCACATATAAAAGAAAATACTTTCATAGAAAAGAAAGTACTTTTTCACATAGCACAGTTAAACTATGGAACTTGCTCCCACACGATGGAACGCCAGTGATAGTCACAAACTTGGGTGGCTTTAAAAGAAGATTGAACAAATTCATGGGGCTATCAATGGCTGCTAGCTAAGACAGCTATATGCTGCCTCAGCAGTTGGAAGCAGTATGTTTTTGAATAAGAAGCTAGAAACTACAGGAGGGGAGAGTGCTCTTGTCCTTGAGTCCTGCTTGTCGGTTTCCCACAGGCATCTAGGTGACCCAGGCAGGATCTTAGAGTCTAAATCCTAGTTTAAAATGTGAACTAAGTTTTAAGAATAATTTTATTTTCATCAACAAATCTGATTAGTCAGATTCTGGTTTGGAGGTAGTGCTTAACAACAGGCACATGAACAGAGCAGGCTTGGTGCTAACAGGACTATCAGTTAAGAAAAGTCGCTTAAGTTGAAGCCAGCGTCAAATTATTTTACTGTGTGTTATTAAAAAATTAAACTTTATCTCTGACATTAAAAATCTGAAGAATTAAACATACTCTGACCGGGAAATTTGCTGTAGGTTTGCTAAATCCTATGGGTGACATCCCTTCCTCCCCTCCGCAGTTCCTTATGCTCCTCCAAAATCTGCTCAGGTGTGAGGTGGGTGGGGAGGAGAGCCCTGTGAAATCCCATCATGTCTGCTACTGTGATGTTGCCTATTGCCTACCAATTCTTTGTTCTTGGAAGAAAATGATATGGGATGTATAATAAGGGTACTATGATAAATACTTCCGTTTAAACAGGGTGGTTTTTTAAAAACAACTTTCATGAATCTGCTCTTATGAACTTACTCTCAGATGTCTGTTTTCCTCTGATAGTTTCACCACATCCGCCTGAAGTCTTTTGCATTCTTCCACTAGCTTCCTTGTTTCAGTGTCATTAAGCGAAACACTGTGTGGTTTTGGCATTGGACCATCCTGCTTAGCTGTATTCAGTATTGGAGCAGATTTGCTTGCATCTATGTCATTCTGCAAATATTAAAAATGGTTTCAGAACAGGATTTTCTTTAATCAAAGCTAGCATTAAGCATTTTTTTGTTTTAGTACCACGGGGGGGGGGGGGGGAGAGAATACCAAGTTAGTTACAAAGATGACAAAGCTGAAAAAACAACCAGAGAATAACCATTCTTAAAGATGATTGATAAAGATATGTTGTAAGACCATTTCCCCATTTTATTTCATCTCTGAAATCTGTGTATGAGCTTTACTAAATCTTTCCCAAAGAACAAATTGTTTTAAAATAGAAGTATGCACAAGCCTGTGTTCTCTTATAGTTCCTAGCACAACTGAAAGGAATAAAATGTAAACAGATGAGGTATGATGATGGAGAACAAAACACTAGGAGATGTATAGTTATTACACTAAATCCTAGGTCAAGAAGAGAACAAAAATATCAGCATAGATACCTGAAAGCAGACATTGGCAGACCTCTAATACAAAGAGCAATTAATCAGAAGACAATGAAGAAAGATGGTTATTATTTATAAAATTCATATACTGCCCCTTATCCAAAGATCACAGGACAGTTTACAGTATTAAAACAGAAAATACGTAATATAATAACCAAAGGGGGGGGGATACACATGCACACACCCTGTGGCTATGTGTATGCACATGAGAAAGTTGGGGTGGGCTAGTCAGAAGAGCCAAAGGATCTCCAAGTGGTTTAAGAATAATGACAGTGTGCTGTAAATGTGATTCTGTAATTGCTGTGTCTGAAGTGGTAATTGCCTATGTAGCTGAACGTGTATAAAAGATAATGCCCAAAAGGATCAAAGTTCAGCCAGCCTGATTTTTTAGAAGGCTGACTCTACATACATTTGTATTAATAAAGGCCT